>NW_027018016.1:0-117929 GCF_032854445.1 Liolophura sinensis | reverse complement strand
TGTATCAAGTACCTTGTGTTGTTCACGTACAAATGGTCTGGTTTTCTACACGTAGATAAAGACATTGAGATTGTCTTGGACTTAGAAGTAATACAATTGCTGGGTGGGTTAAATGGGCTTGGCCCAAAGATTTCAGGTCTTCTGGGCTAGCGAAGGCACATAACTTATAGTCAAAAGTTGAATATAGTAATGACCAGTCGCGATTGTACAGAGTACAGTGTAGCCGATTTCAATTAACAAAAAGACCAGGCAAAAATGCAAAATTGGAAAAATTGTTCCAGTGCTGCTGGTAAGAGGCTAATCCGACGTATTTTGTGACGACAAATCGAATGTGCAAACCACGTTGCTCTCCGACCAATACTTTGCCTGTAGTGACAATTGAATGATCATTTATGTCATAATCACGTGCCCAGCAACGGCTCTTACTCCATGGAAACCAGGGAAATTTGCAATTTTTCAACAGCTGCCGATACCTGGCTCAATTCCGCATCTTTTGGCACCTTATTCATGTGGGTCTGTGGTCAGTTGTACTTTTTTACAGCAGACTGTATCAAGTACCTTGTGTTTTTATGTACAAATGGTGTGGTTTTCCTACACGTAGATAAAGACATTGAGATTGTCTTGGACTTAGAAGTAAGACAATTGCTGGGTGAGTTAAATGGGCTAGCCCAAAGATTTGACGTCTTCTGGGCTAGCGAAGGGCACATAACTTATAGTCAAAAGTTGAATATAGTAATGACCAGTCGCGATTGTACAGAGTACAGTGTAGCCGATTTCAATTAACAAAAAGACCAGGTAAAAATGCAAAAGTGGAAAAACTGTTCCAGTGCTGCTGGTAGAGGCTAATCCGACGTATTTTGTGACGGGAAATCGAATGTGCAAACCGCGTTGCTCTCCGACCAATACCTTTGGCTGTAGTGACAATTGAATGATCATTTATGTCATAATCACATGCCCAGCAAACGGCTCTTACTCCATGGAAACCAGGGATATTTCCAATTTTTCAACAGCTGCCGATGCCTGGCTCAATTCCGCATCTTTTGGCACCTTACTGAGTGGGTCAGTGTTCAGTTGTACTTTTTACAGCAGACTGTATCAAGTACCTTGTGTTTTTCACGTAACAAATGGTGTGGTTTTTCTACACGTACATAAAGACATTGAGATTGTCTTGCACTTAGAAGTAAGGCAATTGCTGGGTGAGTTAAATGGGCTTAGCCCAAAGATTTTCAGGTCTTCTGGGCTAGCGAAGGGCACATAACTTATAGTCAAAAGTTGAATATAGTAATGACCAGTCGCGATTGTACAGAGTACAGTGTAGCCGATTTCAATTAACAAAAAGACCAGGTAAAAATGCAAAAGTGGAACAACTGTTCCAGTGCTGCTGGTAAGAGGCTAATCCGACGTATTTTGTGACGAGAAATCGAATGGTGCAAACCGCGTTGCTCTCCGACCAATACTTTTGGCTGTAGCGACAATTGAATGATCATTGATGTCATAATCACGTGCGTAGCAACGGCTCTTATTCCATGGAAACCAGGGATATTTCCAATTTTTTAACAGCTGCCGATGCCTGGCCCAATTCCGCATCTTTTGGCACCTTATAAATGTGGGTCAGTGTTTATTTGTACTTTTTACAGCAGACTGTATCAAGTACCTTGTGTTTTTTATGTACAAATGGTGTGGTTTTTCTACACGTAGAAAAAGACATTGAGATTGTCTTGGACTTAGAAGTAGGACAATTGCTGGGTGAGTTAAATGGGCTTAGCCCAAAGATTTGACGTCTTCTGGGCTAGCGAAGGGCACATAACTTATACTCAAAAGTTGAATATAGTAATGACCAGTCGCGATTGTACAGAGTACAGTGTAGCCGATTTCAATTAACAAAAAGACCAGGTAAAAATGCAAAAGTGGAACAACTGTTCCAGTGCTGCTGGTAAGAGGCTAATCCGACGTATTTTGTGACGAGAAATCGAATGGTGCAATCCGCGTTGCTCTCCGACCAATACTTTTGGCTGTAGCGACAATTGAATGATCATTGATGTCATAATCACGTGCCCAGCAACGGCTCTTACTCCATGGAAATCAGGGATATTTCCAATTTTTTAACAGCTGCCGATGCCTGGCTCAATTCCGAATCTTTTGGCACCTTACTGAAGTGGGTCAGTGTTCAGTTGTACTTTTTACAGCAGACTGTATCAAGTACCTTGTGTTTTTCATGTACAAATGGTGTGGTTTTTCTACACGTAGATAAAGACATTGAGATTGTCTTCGACTTAGAAGTAAGGCAATTGCTGGGTGAGTTAAATGGGCTTGGCCCAAAGATTTGACGTCTTCTGGGCTACCGAAGGGCACATAACTTATAGTCAAAAGTTGAATATAGTAATGACCAGTCGCGATTGTACAGAGTACAGTGTAGCCGATTTCAATTAACAAAAAGACCAGGCAAAAATGCAAAAGTGGAACAACTGTTCCAGTGCTGCTGGTAAGAGGCTAATCCGACGTATTTTGTGACGAGAAATCGAATGGTGCAATCCACGTTGCTCTCCGACCAATACTTTTGGCTGTAGCGACAATTCAATGATTATTGATGTCATAATCACGTGCCCAGCAACGGCTCTTATTCCATGGAAACCAGGGAAATTTGCAATTTTTTAACAGCTGCCGATGCCTGGCCCAATTCCGCATCTTTTGGCACTTTACTAAAGTGGGTCAGTGTTTAGTTGTACTTTTTACAGCAGACTGTATCAAGTACCTTGTGTTTTTTATGTACAAATGGTCTGGTTTTTCTACACGTAGATAAAGACATTGAGATTGTCTTGCACTTAGAAGTAAGACAATTGCTGGGTGAGTTAAATGGGCTTAGCCCAAAGATTTGACGTCTTCTGGGCTACCGAAGGGCACATAACTTATAGTCAAAAGTTGAATATAGTAATGACCAGTCGCGATTGTACAGAGTACAGTGTAGCCGGTTTCAATTAACAAAAAGACCAGGCAAAAATGCAAAAGTGGAAAAACTGTTCCAGTGCTACTAGTAAGAGGCTAATCCGACGTATTTTGTGACGAGAAATCGAATGGTGCAATCCGCGTTGCTCTCCGACCAATACTTTTGGCTGTAGCGACAATTCAATGATCATTTATGTCATCATCACGTGCACAGCAACGGCTCTTACTCCATGGAAACCAGGGAAATTTGCAATTTGTCAACAGCTGCCGATGCCTGGCTCAATTCCGAATCTTTTGGCACCTTACTGAAGTGGGTCAGTGTTCAGTTGTACTTTTTACAGCAGACTGTATCAAGTACCTTGTGTTTTTTATGTACAAATGGTCTGGTTTTTCTACACGTAGATAAAGACATTGAGATTGTCTTGGACTTAGAAGTAAGGCAATTGCTGGGTGAGTTAAATGGGCTTAGCCCAAAGAGTTGACGTCTTCTCGGCTACCGAAGGGCACATAACATATAGTCAAAAGTTGAATATAGTAATGACCAGTCGCGATGGTACAGAGTACAGTGTAGCCGATTTCAATTAACAAAAAGGCCAGGCAAAAATGCAAAAGTGGAAAAACTGTTCCAGTGCTGCTGGTAAGAGGCTAATCCGACGTATTTTGTGACGAGAAATCGAATGGTGCAAACCGCGTTGCTCTCCGACTAATACTTTTGGCTGTAGCGACAATTCAATGATCATTGATGTCATAATCACGTGCGTAGCAACGGCTCTTACTCCATGGAAACCAGGGATATTTCCAATTTTTTAACAGCTGCCGATGCCTGGCCCAATTCCGCATCTTTTGGCACCTTATAAATGTGGGTCAGTGTTTAGTTGTACTTTTTACAGCAGACTGTATCAAGTACCTTGTGTTTTTTATGTACAAATGGTGTGGTTTTTCTACACGTAGAAAAAGACATTGAGATTGTCTTGGACTTAGAAGTAGGACAATTGCTGGGTGAGTTAAATGGGCTTAGCCCAAAGATTTGACGTCTTCTGGGCTAGCGAAGGGCACATAACTTATACTCAAAAGTTGAATATAGTAATGACCAGTCGCGATTGTACAGAGTACAGTGTAGCCGATTTCAATTAACAAAAAGACCAGGTAAAAATGCAAAAGTGGAACAACTGTTCCAGTGCTGCTGGTAAGAGGCTAATCCGACGTATTTTGTGACGAGAAATCGAATGGTGCAATCCGCGTTGCTCTCCGACCAATACTTTTGGCTGTAGCGACAATTGAATGATCATTGATGTCATAATCACGTGCCCAGCAACGGCTCTTACTCCATGGAAATCAGGGATATTTCCAATTTTTTAACAGCTGCCGATGCCTGGCTCAATTCCGAATCTTTTGGCACCTTACTGAAGTGGGTCAGTGTTCAGTTGTACTTTTTACAGCAGACTGTATCAAGTACCTTGTGTTTTTCATGTACAAATGGTGTGGTTTTTCTACACGTAGATAAAGACATTGAGATTGTCTTCGACTTAGAAGTAAGGCAATTGCTGGGTGAGTTAAATGGGCTTGGCCCAAAGATTTGACGTCTTCTGGGCTACCGAAGGGCACATAACTTATAGTCAAAAGTTGAATATAGTAATGACCAGTCGCGATTGTACAGAGTACAGTGTAGCCGATTTCAATTAACAAAAAGACCAGGCAAAAATGCAAAAGTGGAAAAACTGTTCCAGTGCTGCTGGTAAGAGGCTAATCCGACGTATATTGTGACGAGAAATCGAATGGTGCAAACCGCGTTGCTCTCCGACCAATACTTTTGGCTGTAGCGACAATTGAATGATCATTGATGTCATAATCACGTGCGTAGCAACGGCTCTTATTCCATGGAAACCAGGGATATTTCCAATTTTTTAACAGCTGCCGATGCCTGGCCCAATTCAGCATCTTTTGGCACCTTATAAATGTGGGTCAGTGTTTATTTGTACTTTTTACAGCAGACTGTATCAAGTACCTTGTGTTTTTTATGTACAAATGGTGTGGTTTTTCTACACGTAGAAAAAGACATTGAGATTGTCTTGGACTTAGAAGTAGGACAATTGCTGGGTGAGTTAAATGGGCTTAGCCCAAAGATTTGACGTCTTCTGGGCTAGCGAAGGGCACATAACTTATACTCAAAAGTTGAATATAGTAATGACCAGTCGCGATTGTACAGAGTACAGTGTAGCCGATTTCAATTAACAAAAAGACCAGGTAAAAATGCAAAAGTGGAACAACTGTTCCAGTGCTGCTGGTAAGAGGCTAATCCGACGTATTTTGTGACGAGAAATCGAATGGTGCAAACCGCGTTGCTCTCCGACCAATACTTTTGGCTGTAGCGACAATTGAATGATCATTGATGTCATAATCACGTGCCCAGCAACGGCTCTTACTCCATGGAAATCAGGGATATTTCCAATTTTTTAACAGCTGCCGATGCCTGGCTCAATTCCGAATCTTTTGGCACCTTACTGAAGTGGGTCAGTGTTCAGTTGTACTTTTTACAGCAGACTGTATCAAGTACCTTGTGTTTTTCATGTACAAATGGTGTGGTTTTTCTACACGTAGATAAAGACATTGAGATTGTCTTCGACTTACAAGTAAGGCAATTGCTGGGTGAGTTAAATGGCCTTAGCCCAAAGATTTGACGTCTTCTGGGCTACCGAAGGGCACATAACTTATAGTCAAAAGTTGAAGATAGTAATGACCAGTCGCGATTGTACAGAGTACAGTGTAGCCGATTTCAATTAACAAAAAGACCAGGCAAAAATGCAAAAGTGGAACAACTGTTCCAGTGCTGCTGGTAAGAGGCTAATCCGACGTATTTTGTGACGAGAAATCGAATGGTGCAATCCGCGTTGCTCTCCGACCAATACTTTTGGCTGTAGCGACAATTGAATGATCATTGATGTCATAATCACGTGCCCATCAACGGCTCTTACTCCATGGAAACCAGGGAAATTTGCAATTTTTTAACAGCTGCCGATGCCTGGCCCAATTCCGCATCTTTTGGCACCTTACTGAAGTGGGTCAGTGTTTAGTTGTACTTTTTACAGCAGACTGTATCAAGTACCTTGTGTTTTTTAAGTACAAATGGTCTGGTTTTTCTACACGTAGATAAAGACATTGAGATTGTCTTGCACTTAGAAGTAAGACAATTGCTGGGTGAGTTAAATGGGCTTAGCCCAAAGATTTGACGTCTTCTGGGCTACCGAAGGGCACATAACTTATAGTCAAAAGTTGAATATAGTAATGACCAGTCGCGATTGTACAGAGTACAGTGTAGCCGATTTCAATTAACAAAAAGACCAGGCAAAAATGCAAAAGTGGAAAAACTGTTCCAGTGCTACTAGTAAGAGGCTAATCCGACGTATTTTGTGACGAGAAATCGAATGGTGCAATCCGCGTTGCTCTCCGACCAATACTTTTGGCTGTAGCGACAATTCAATGATCATTTATGTCATCATCACGTGCGTAGCAACGGCTCTGACTCCATGGAAACCAGGGAAATTTGCAATTTGTCAACAGCTGCCGATACCTGGCTCAATTCCGAATCTTTTGGCACCTTACTGAAGTGGGTCAGTGTTCAGTTGTACTTTTTACAGCAGACTGTATCAAGTACCTTGTGTTTTTCACGTACAAATGGTGTGGTTTTTCTACACGTACATAAAGACATTGAGATTGTCTTGCACTTAGAAGTAAGGCAATTGCTGGGTGAGTTAAATGGGCTTAGCCCAAAGATTTTCAGGTCTTCTGGGCTACCGAAGGGCACATAACTTATAGTCAAAAGTTGAATATAGTAATGACCAGTCGCGATTGTACAGAGTACAGTGTAGCCGATTTCAATTAACAAAAAGACCAGGCAAAAATGCAAAAGTGGAAAAACTGTTCCAGTGCTGCTGGTAAGAGGCTAATCCGACGTATATTGTGACGAGAAATCGAATGGTGCAAACCGCGTTGCTCTCCGACCAATACTTTTGGCTGTAGCGACAATTGAATGATCATTGATGTCATAATCACGTGCGTAGCAACGGCTCTTATTCCATGGAAACCAGGGATATTTCCAATTTTTTAACAGCTGCCGATGCCTGGCCCAATTCAGCATCTTTTGGCACCTTATAAATGTGGGTCAGTGTTTATTTGTACTTTTTACAGCAGACTGTATCAAGTACCTTGTGTTTTTTATGTACAAATGGTGTGGTTTTTCTACACGTAGAAAAAGACATTGAGATTGTCTTGGACTTAGAAGTAGGACAATTGCTGGGTGAGTTAAATGGGCTTAGCCCAAAGATTTGACGTCTTCTGGGCTAGCGAAGGGCACATAACTTATACTCAAAAGTTGAATATAGTAATGACCAGTCGCGATTGTACAGAGTACAGTGTAGCCGATTTCAATTAACAAAAAGACCAGGTAAAAATGCAAAAGTGGAACAACTGTTCCAGTGCTGCTGGTAAGAGGCTAATCCGACGTATTTTGTGACGAGAAATCGAATGGTGCAAACCGCGTTGCTCTCCGACCAATACTTTTGGCTGTAGCGACAATTGAATGATCATTGATGTCATAATCACGTGCCCAGCAACGGCTCTTACTCCATGGAAATCAGGGATATTTCCAATTTTTTAACAGCTGCCGATGCCTGGCTCAATTCCGAATCTTTTGGCACCTTACTGAAGTGGGTCAGTGTTCAGTTGTACTTTTTACATCAGACTGTATCAAGTACCTTGTGTTTTTCATGTACAAAGGGTGTGGTTTTTCTACACGTAGATAAAGACATTGAGATTGTCTTCGACTTAGAAGTAAGACAATTGCTGGGTGAGTTAAATGGCCTTAGCCCAAAGATTTGACGTCTTCTGGGCTACCGAAGGGCACATAACTTATAGTCAAAAGTTGAAGATAGTAATGACCAGTCGCGATTGTACAGAGTACAGTGTAGCCGATTTCAATTAACAAAAAGACCAGGCAAAAATGCAAAAGTGGAACAACTGTTCCAGTGCTGCTGGTAAGAGGCTAATCCGACGTATTTTGTGACGAGAAATCGAATGGTGCAATCCGCGTTGCTCTCCGACCAATACTTTTGGCTGTAGCGACAATTGAATGATCATTGATGTCATAATCACGTGCCCAGCAACGGCTCTTACTCCATGGAAACCAGGGAAATTTGCAATTTTTTAACAGCTGCCGATGCCTGGCCCAATTCCGCATCTTTTGGCACCTTACTGAAGTGGGTCAGTGTTTAGTTGTACTTTTTACAGCAGACTGTATCAAGTACCTTGTGTTTTTTAAGTACAAATGGTCTGGTTTTTCTACACGTAGATAAAGACATTGAGATTGTCTTGCACTTAGAAGTAAGACAATTGCTGGGTGAGTTAAATGGGCTTAGCCCAAAGATTTGACGTCTTCTGGGCTACCGAAGGGCATATAACTTATAGTCAAAAGTTGAATATAGTAATGACCAGTCGCGATTGTACAGAGTACAGTGTAGCCGGTTTCAATTAACAAAAAGACCAGGCAAAAATGCAAAAATGGAAAAACTGTTCCAGTGCTACTAGTAAGAGGCTAATCCGACGTATTTTGTGACGAGAAATCGAATGGTGCAATCCGCGTTGCTCTCCGACCAATACTTTTGGCTGTAGCGACAATTCAATGATCATTTATGTCATCATCACGTGCGTAGCAACGGCTCTGACTCCATGGAAACCAGGGAAATTTGCAATTTGTCAACAGCTGCCGATACCTGGCTCAATTCCGCATCTTTTGGCACCTTACTGAAGTGGGTCAGTGTTCAGTTGTACTTTTTACAGCAGACTGTATCAAGTACCTTGTGTTTTTTATGTACAAAGGGTCTGGTTTTTCTACACGTAGATAAAGACATTGAGATTGTCTTGGACTTAGAAGTAAGACAATTGCTGGGTGAGTTAAATGGGCTTAGCCCAAAGATTTGACGTCTTCTGGGCTAGCGAAGGGCACATAACTTATAGTCAAAAGTTGAATATAGTAATGACCAGTCGCGATTGTACAGAGTACAGTGTAGCCGATTTCAATTAACAAAAAGACCAGGTAAAAATGCAAAAGTGGAACAACTGTTCCAATGCTGCTGGTAAGAGGCTAATCCGACGTATTTTGTGACGAGAAATCGAATGGTGCAAACCGCGTTGCTCTCGGACCAATACTTTTGGCTTTAGCGACAATTGAATGATCATTTATGTCATAATCACGTGCCCAGCAACGGCTCTTACTCCATGGAAATCAGGGATATTTCCAATTTTTTAACAGCTGCCGATGCCTGGCTCAATTCCGAATCTTTTGGCACCTTACTGAAGTGGGTCAGTGTTCAGTTGTACTTTTTACAGCAGACTGTATCAAGTACCTTGTGTTTTTCATGTACAAATGGTGTGGTTTTTCTACACGTAGATAAAGACATTGAGATTGTCTTCGACTTAAAAGTAAGGCAATTGCTGGGTGAGTTAAATGGGCTTCGCCCAAAGATTTGACGTCTTCTGGGCTACCGAAGGGCACATAACTTATAGTCAAAAGTTGAATATAGTAATGACCAGTCGCGATTGTACAGAGTACAGTGTAGCCGATTTCAATTAACAAAAAGACCAGGCAAAAATGCAAAAGTGGAAAAACTGTTCCAGTGCTGCTGGTAAGAGGCTAATCCGACGTATTTTGTGACGAGAAATCGAATGGTGCAATCCGCGTTGCTCTCCGACCAATACTTTTGGCTGTAGCGACAATTCAATGATCATTTATGTCATAATTACGTGCGTAGCAACGGCTCTTACTCCATGGAAACCAGGGAAATTTGCAATTTTTCAACAGCTGCCGATGCCTCGCTCAATTCCGAATCTTTTGGCACCTTACTGAAGTGGGTCAGTGTTCAGTTGTACTTTTTACAGCAGACTGTATCAAGTACCTTGTGTTTTTTATGTACAAATGGTGTGGTTTTTCTACACGTAGATAAAGACATTGAGATTGTCTTGGACTTAGAAGTAAGACAATTGCTGGGTGAGTTAAATGGGCTTAGCCCAAAGATTTGACGTCTTCTCGGCTACCGAAGGGCACATAACATATAGTCAAAAGTTAAATATAGTAATGACCAGTCGCGATGGTACATAGTACAGTGTAGCTGATTTCAATTAACAAAAAGACCAGGCAAAAATGCAAAATTGGAAAAATTGTTCCAGTGCTGCTGGTAAGAGGCTAATCCGACGTATTTTGTGACGACAAATCGAATGGTGCAAACCGCGTTGCTCTCCGACCAATACTTTTGCCTGTAGTGACAATTGAATGATCATTTATGTCAAAATCACGCGCCCAGCAACGGCTCTTACTCCATGGAAACCAGGGAAATTTGCAATTTTTCAACAGCTGCCGATGCCTGGCTCAATTCCGCATCTTTTGGCACCTTACTGAAGTGGGTCAGTGTTCAGTTGTACTTTTTACAGCAGACTGCATCAAGTACCTTGTGTTTTTCACGTACAAATGGTGTGGTTTTTCTACACGTAGATAAAGACATTGAGATTGTCTTGGACTTAGAAGTAAGGCAATTGCTGGGTAGGTTAAATGGGCTTGGCCCAAAGATTTCAGGTCTTCTGGGCTACCGAAGGGCACATAACTTATAGTCAAAAGTTGAATATAGTAATGACCAGTCGCGATTGTACAGAGTACAGTGTAGCCGATTTCAATTAACAAAAAGACCAGGCAAAAATGCAAATTTGGAAAAATTGTTCCAGTGCTGCTGGTAAGAGGCTAATCCGACGTATTTTGTGACGACAAATCGAATGGTGCAAACCGCGTTGCTCTCCGACCAATACTTTTGCCTGTAGTGACAATTGAATGATCATTTATGTCATAATCACGTGCCCAGCAACGGCTCTTACTCCATGGAAACCAGGGAAATTTGCAATTTTTCAACAGCTGCCGATACCTGGCTCAATTCCGCATCTTTAGGCACCTTATTCATGCGGGTCTGTGGTCAGTTGTACTTTTTACAGCAGACTGTATCAAGTACCTTGTGTTTTTTATGTACAAATGGTGTGGTTTTCCTACACGTAGATAAAGACATTGAGATTGTCTTGCACTTAGAAGTAACACAATTGCTGGGTGAGTTAAATGGGCTTAGCCCAAAGATTTGACGTCTTCTGGGCTAGCGAAGGGCACATAACTTATAGTCAAAAGTTGAATATAGTAATGACCAGTCGCGATTGTACAGAGTACAGTGTAGCCGATTTCAATTAACAAAAAGACCAGGTAAAAATGCAAAAGTGGAACAACTGTTCCAGTGCTGCTGGTAAGAGGCTAATCCGACGTATTTTGTGACGAGAAATCGAATGGTGCAAACCGCGTTGCTCTCCGACCAATACTTTTGGCTGTAGCGACAATTGAATGATCATTGATGTCATAATCACGTGCCCAGCAACGGCTCTTACTCCATGGAAATCAGGGATATTTCCAATTTTTTAACAGCTGCCGATGCCTGGCTCAATTCCGAATCTTTTGGCACCTTACTTAAGTGGGTCAGTGTTCAGTTGTACTTTTTACAGCAGACTGTATCAAGTACCTTGTGTTTTTCATGTACAAATGGTGTGGTTTTTCTACACGTAGATAAAGACATTGAGATTGTCTTCGACTTAAAAGTAAGGCAATTGCTGGGTGAGTTAAATGGGGCTTAGCCCAAAGATTTGACGTCTTCTGGGCTACCGAAGGGCACATAACTTATAGTCAAAAGTTGAATATAGTAATGACCAGTCGCGATTGTACAGAGTACAGTGTAGCCGATTTCAATTAACAAAAAGACCAGGCAAAAATGCAAAAGTGGAACAACTGTTCCAGTGCTGCTCGTAAGAGGCTAATCCGACGTATTTTGTGACGAGAAATCAAATGGTGCAATCCGCGTTGCTCTCCGACCAATACTTTTGGCTGTAGCGACAATTGAATGATCATTGATGTCATAATTACGTGCGTAGCAACGGCTCTTACTCCATGGAAACCAGGGAAATTTGCAATTTTTCAACAGCTGCCGATGCCTCGCTCAATTCCGAATCTTTTGGCACCTTACTGAAGTGGGTCAGTGTTCAGTTGTACTTTTTACAGCAGACTGTATCAAGTACCTTGTGTTTTTTATGTACAAATGGTCTGGTTTTTCTACACGTAGATAAAGACATTGAGATTGTCTTGGACTTAGAAGTAAGGCAATTGCTGGGTGAGTTAAATGGGCTTAGCCCAAAGATTTGACGTCTTCTCGGCTACCGAAGGGCACATAACATATAGTTAAAAGTTGAATATAGTAATGACCAGTCGCGATTGTACAGAGTACAGTGTAGCCGGTTTCAATTAACAAAAAGACCAGGTAAAAATGCAAAAGTGGAAAAACTGTTCCAGTGCTGCTGGTAAGAGGCTAATCCGACGTATTTTGTGACGAGAAATCGAATGGTGCAAACCGTGTTGCTCTCCGACCAATACTTTTGCCTGTAGTGACAATTGAATGATCATTTATATCATAATCACGTGCCCAGCAACGGCTCTTACTCCATGGAAACCAGGGAAATTTGCAATTTTTTAACAGCTGCCGATGCCTGGCTCAATTCCGCATCTTTTGGCACCTTACTGAAGTGGGTCAGTGTTCAGTTGTACTTTTTACAGCAGACTGTATCAAGTACCTTGTGTTGTTCACGTACAAATGGTCTGGTTTTTCTACACGTAGATAAAGACATTGAGATTGTCTTGGACTTAGAAGTAATACAATTGCTGGGTGGGTTAAATGGGCTTGGCCCAAAGATTTCAGGTCTTCTGGGCTAGCGAAGGGCACATAACTTATAGTCAAAAGTTGAATATAGTAATGACCAGTCGCGATTGTACAGAGTACAGTGTAGCCGATTTCAATTAACAAAAAGACCAGGCAAAAATGCAAAATTGGAAAAATTGTTCCAGTGCTGCTGGTAAGAGGCTAATCCGACGTATTTTGTGACGACAAATCGAATGGTGCAAACCACGTTGCTCTCCGACCAATACTTTTGCCTGTAGTGACAATTGAATGATCATTTATGTCATAATCACGTGCCCAGCAACGGCTCTTACTCCATGGAAACCAGGGAAATTTGCAATTTTTCAACAGCTGCCGATACCTGGCTCAATTCCGCATCTTTTGGCACCTTATTCATGTGGGTCTGTGGTCAGTTGTACTTTTTACAGCAGACTGTATCAAGTACCTTGTGTTTTTTATGTACAAATGGTGTGGTTTTCCTACACGTAGATAAAGACATTGAGATTGTCTTGGACTTAGAAGTAAGACAATTGCTGGGTGAGTTAAATGGGCTTAGCCCAAAGATTTGACGTCTTCTGGGCTAGCGAAGGGCACATAACTTATAGTCAAAAGTTGAATATAGTAATGACCAGTCGCGATTGTACAGAGTACAGTGTAGCCGATTTCAATTAACAAAAAGACCAGGTAAAAATGCAAAAGTGGAAAAACTGTTCCAGTGCTGCTGGTAAGAGGCTAATCCGACGTATTTTGTGACGGGAAATCGAATGGTGCAAACCGCGTTGCTCTCCGACCAATACCTTTGGCTGTAGTGACAATTGAATGATCATTTATGTCATAATCACATGCCCAGCAACGGCTCTTACTCCATGGAAACCAGGGATATTTCCAATTTTTCAACAGCTGCCGATGCCTGGCTCAATTCCGCATCTTTTGGCACCTTACTGAAGTGGGTCAGTGTTCAGTTGTACTTTTTACAGCAGACTGTATCAAGTACCTTGTGTTTTTCACGTACAAATGGTGTGGTTTTTCTACACGTACATAAAGACTTTGAGATTGTCTTGCACTTAGAAGTAAGGCAATTGCTGGGTGAGTTAAATGGGCTTAGCCCAAAGATTTTCAGGTCTTCTGGGCTAGCGAAGGGCACATAACTTATAGTCAAAAGTTGAATATAGTAATGACCAGTCGCGATTGTACAGAGTACAGTGTAGCCGATTTCAATTAACAAAAAGACCAGGTAAAAATGCAAAAGTGGAACAACTGTTCCAGTGCTGCTGGTAAGAGGCTAATCCGACGTATTTTGTGACGAGAAATCGAATGGTGCAAACCGCGTTGCTCTCCGACCAATACTTTTGGCTGTAGCGACAATTGAATGATCATTGATGTCATAATCACGTGCGTAGCAACGGCTCTTATTCCATGGAAACCAGGGATATTTCCAATTTTTTAACAGCTGCCGATGCCTGGCCCAATTCCGCATCTTTTGGCACCTTATAAATGTGGGTCAGTGTTTATTTGTACTTTTTACAGCAGACTGTATCAAGTACCTTGTGTTTTTTATGTACAAATGGTGTGGTTTTTCTACACGTAGAAAAAGACATTGAGATTGTCTTGGACTTAGAAGTAGGACAATTGCTGGGTGAGTTAAATGGGCTTAGCCCAAAGATTTGACGTCTTCTGGGCTAGCGAAGGGCACATAACTTATACTCAAAAGTTGAATATAGTAATGACCAGTCGCGATTGTACAGAGTACAGTGTAGCCGATTTCAATTAACAAAAAGACCAGGTAAAAATGCAAAAGTGGAACAACTGTTCCAGTGCTGCTGGTAAGAGGCTAATCCGACGTATTTTGTGACGAGAAATCGAATGGTGCAATCCGCGTTGCTCTCCGACCAATACTTTTGGCTGTAGCGACAATTGAATGATCATTAATGTCATAATCACGTGCCCAGCAACGGCTCTTACTCCATGGAAATCAGGGATATTTCCAATTTTTTAACAGCTGCCGATGCCTGGCTCAATTCCGAATCTTTTGGCACCTTACTGAAGTGGGTCAGTGTTCAGTTGTACTTTTTACAGCAGACTGTATCAAGTACCTTGTGTTTTTCATGTACAAATGGTGTGGTTTTTCTACACGTAGATAAAGACATTGAGATTGTCTTCGACTTAGAAGTAAGGCAATTGCTGGGTGAGTTAAATGGGCTTGGCCCAAAGATTTGACGTCTTCTGGGCTACCGAAGGGCACATAACTTATAGTCAAAAGTTGAATATAGTAATGACCAGTCGCGATTGTACAGAGTACAGTGTAGCCGATTTCAATTAACAAAAAGACCAGGCAAAAATGCAAAAGTGGAACAACTGTTCCAGTGCTGCTGGTAAGAGGCTAATCCGACGTATTTTGTGACGAGAAATCGAATGGTGCAATCCGCGTTGCTCTCCGACCAATACTTTTGGCTGTAGCGACAATTCAATGATTATTGATGTCATAATCACGTGCCCAGCAACGGCTCTTATTCCATGGAAACCAGGGAAATTTGCAATTTTTTAACAGCTGCCGATGCCTGGCCCAATTCCGCATCTTTTGGCACTTTACTAAAGTGGGTCAGTGTTTAGTTGTACTTTTTACAGCAGACTGTATCAAGTACCTTGTGTTTTTTATGTACAAATGGTCTGGTTTTTCTACACGTAGATAAAGACATTGAGATTGTCTTGCACTTAGAAGTAAGACAATTGCTGGGTGAGTTAAATGGGCTTAGCCCAAAGATTTGACGTCTTCTGGGCTACCGAAGGGCACATAACTTATAGTCAAAAGTTGAATATAGTAATGACCAGTCGCGATTGTACAGAGTACAGTGTAGCCGGTTTCAATTAACAAAAAGACCAGGCAAAAATGCAAAAGTGGAAAAACTGTTCCAGTGCTACTAGTAAGAGGCTAATCCGACGTATTTTGTGACGAGAAATCGAATGGTGCAATCCGCGTTGCTCTCCGACCAATACTTTTGGCTGTAGCGACAATTCAATGATCATTTATGTCATCATCACGTGCACAGCAACGGCTCTTACTCCATGGAAACCAGGGAAATTTGCAATTTGTCAACAGCTGCCGATGCCTGGCTCAATTCCGAATCTTTTGGCACCTTACTGAAGTGGGTCAGTGTTCAGTTGTACTTTTTACAGCAGACTGTATCAAGTACCTTGTGTTTTTTATGTACAAATGGTCTGGTTTTTCTACACGTAGATAAAGACATTGAGATTGTCTTGCACTTAGAAGTAAGGCAATTGCTGGGTGAGTTAAATGGGCTTAGCCCAAAGAGTTGACGTCTTCTCGGCTACCGAAGGGCACATAACATATAGTCAAAAGTTGAATATAGTAATGACCAGTCGCGATGGTACAGAGTACAGTGTAGCCGATTTCAATTAACAAAAAGGCCAGGCAAAAATGCAAAAGTGGAAAAACTGTTCCAGTGCTGCTGGTAAGAGGCTAATCCGACGTATTTTGTGACGAGAAATCGAATGGTGCAAACCGCGTTGCTCTCCGACTAATACTTTTGGCTGTAGCGACAATTCAATGATCATTGATGTCATAATCACGTGCGTAGCAACGGCTCTTACTCCATGGAAACCAGGGATATTTCCAATTTTTTAACAGCTGCCGATGCCTGGCCCAATTCCGCATCTTTTGGCACCTTATAAATGTGGGTCAGTGTTTAGTTGTACTTTTTACAGCAGACTGTATCAAGTACCTTGTGTTTTTTATGTACAAATGGTGTGGTTTTTCTACACGTAGAAAAAGACATTGAGATTGTCTTGGACTTAGAAGTAGGACAATTGCTGGGTGAGTTAAATGGGCTTAGCCCAAAGATTTGACGTCTTCTGGGCTAGCGAAGGGCACATAACTTATACTCAAAAGTTGAATATAGTAATGACCAGTCGCGATTGTACAGAGTACAGTGTAGCCGATTTCAATTAACAAAAAGACCAGGTAAAAATGCAAAAGTGGAACAACTGTTCCAGTGCTGCTGGTAAGAGGCTAATCCGACGTATTTTGTGACGAGAAATCGAATGGTGCAATCCGCGTTGCTCTCCGACCAATACTTTTGGCTGTAGCGACAATTGAATGATCATTGATGTCATAATCACGTGCCCAGCAACGGCTCTTACTCCATGGAAATCAGGGATATTTCCAATTTTTTAACAGCTGCCGATGCCTGGCTCAATTCCGAATCTTTTGGCACCTTACTGAAGTGGGTCAGTGTTCAGTTGTACTTTTTACAGCAGACTGTATCAAGTACCTTGTGTTTTTCATGTACAAATGGTGTGGTTTTTCTACACGTAGATAAAGACATTGAGATTGTCTTCGACTTAGAAGTAAGGCAATTGCTGGGTGAGTTAAATGGGCTTGGCCCAAAGATTTGACGTCTTCTGGGCTACCGAAGGGCACATAACTTATAGTCAAAAGTTGAATATAGTAATGACCAGTCGCGATTGTACAGAGTACAGTGTAGCCGATTTCAATTAACAAAAAGACCAGGCAAAAATGCAAAAGTGGAACAACTGTTCCAGTGCTGCTGGTAAGAGGCTAATCCGACGTATTTTGTGACGAGAAATCGAATGGTGCAATCCACGTTGCTCTCCGACCAATACTTTTGGCTGTAGCGACAATTCAATGATTATTGATGTCATAATCACGTGCCCAGCAACGGCTCTTATTCCATGGAAACCAGGGAAATTTGCAATTTTTTAACAGCTGCCGATGCCTGCCCCAATTCCGCATCTTTTGGCACTTTACTAAAGTGGGTCAGTGTTTAGTTGTACTTTTTACAGCAGACTGTATCAAGTACCTTGTGTTTTTTATGTACAAATGGTCTGGTTTTTCTACACGTAGATAAAGACATTGAGATTGTCTTGCACTTAGAAGTAAGACAATTGCTGGGTGAGTTAAATGGGCTTAGCCCAAAGATTTGACGTCTTCTGGGCTACCGAAGGGCACATAACTTATAGTCAAAAGTTGAATATAGTAATGACCAGTCGCGATTGTACAGAGTACAGTGTAGCCGGTTTCAATTAACAAAAAGACCAGGCAAAAATGCAAAAGTGGAAAAACTGTTCCAGTGCTACTAGTAAGAGGCTAATCCGACGTATTTTGTGACGAGAAATCGAATGGTGCAATCCGCGTTGCTCTCCGACCAATACTTTTGGCTGTAGCGACAATTCAATGATCATTTATGTCATCATCACGTGCACAGCAACGGCTCTTACTCCATGGAAACCAGGGAAATTTGCAATTTGTCAACAGCTGCCGATGCCTGGCTCAATTCCGAATCTTTTGGCACCTTACTGAAGTGGGTCAGTGTTCAGTTGTACTTTTTACAGCAGACTGTATCAAGTACCTTGTGTTTTTTATGTACAAATGGTCTGGTTTTTCTACACGTAGATAAAGACATTGAGATTGTCTTGGACTTAGAAGTAAGGCAATTGCTGGGTGAGTTAAATGGGCTTAGCCCAAAGAGTTGACGTCTTCTCGGCTACCGAAGGGCACATAACATATAGTCAAAAGTTGAATATAGTAATGACCAGTCGCGATGGTACAGAGTACAGTGTAGCCGATTTCAATTAACAAAAAGGCCAGGCAAAAATGCAAAAGTGGAAAAACTGTTCCAGTGCTGCTGGTAAGAGGCTAATCCGACGTATTTTGTGACGAGAAATCGAATGGTGCAAACCGCGTTGCTCTCCGACTAATACTTTTGGCTGTAGCGACAATTCAATGATCATTGATGTCATAATCACGTGCCCAGCAACGGCTCTTACTCCATGGAAACCAGGGATATTTCCAATTTTTTAACAGCTGCCGATGCCTGGCCCAATTCCGCATCTTTTGGCACCTTATAAATGTGGGTCAGTGTTTAGTTGTACTTTTTACAGCAGACTGTATCAAGTACCTTGTGTTTTTCACGTACAAATGGTGTGGTTTTTCTACACGTACATAAAGACATTGAGATTGTCTTGCACTTAGAAGTAAGGCAATTGCTGGGTGAGTTAAATGGGCTTAGCCCAAAGATTTTCAGGTCTTCTGGGCTAGCGAAGGGCACATAACTTATAGTCAAAAGTTGAATATAGTAATGACCAGTCGCGATTGTACAGAGTACAGTGTAGCCGATTTCAATTAACAAAAAGACCAGGTAAAAATGCAAAAGTGGAACAACTGTTCCAGTGCTGCTGGTAAGAGGCTAATCCGACGTATTTTGTGACGAGAAATCGAATGGTGCAAACCGCGTTGCTCTCCGACCAATACTTTTGGCTGTAGCGACAATTGAATGATCATTGATGTCATAATCACGTGCGTAGCAACGGCTCTTATTCCATGGAAACCAGGGATATTTCCAATTTTTTAACAGCTGCCGATGCCTGGCCCAATTCCGCATCTTTTGGCACCTTATAAATGTGGGTCAGTGTTTATTTGTACTTTTTACAGCACACTGTATCAAGTACCTTGTGTTTTTTATGTACAAATGGTGTGGTTTTTCTACACGTAGAAAAAGACATTGAGATTGTCTTGGACTTAGAAGTAGGACAATTGCTGGGTGAGTTAAATGGGCTTAGCCCAAAGATTTGACGTCTTCTGGGCTAGCGAAGGGCACATAACTTATAGTCAAAAGTTGAATATAGTAATGACCAGTCGCGATTGTACAGAGTACAGTGTAGCCGATTTCAATTAACAAAAAGACCAGGTAAAAATGCAAAAGTGGAACAACTGTTCCAGTGCTGCTGGTAAGAGGCTAATCCGACGTATTTTGTGACGAGAAATCGAATGGTGCAATCCGCGTTGCTCTCCGACCAATACTTTTGGCTGTAGCGACAATTGAATGATCATTGATGTCATAATCACGTGCCCAGCAACGGCTCTTACTCCATGGAAATCAGGCATATTTCCAATTTTTTAACAGCTGCCGATGCCTGGCTCAATTCCGAATCTTTTGGCACCTTACTGAAGTGGGTCAGTGTTCAGTTGTACTTTTTACAGCAGACTGTATCAAGTACCTTGTGTTTTTCATGTACAAATGGTGTGGTTTTTCTACACGTAGATAAAGACATTGAGATTGTCTTCGACTTAGGAGTAAGGCAATTGCTGGGTGAGTTAAATGGGCTTAGCCCAAAGATTTGACGTCTTCTGGGCTACCGAAGGGCACATAACTTATAGTCAAAAGTTGAATATAGTAATGACCAGTCGCGATTGTACAGAGTACAGTGTAGCCGGTTTCAATTAACAAAAAGACCAGGCAAAAATGCAAAAGTGGAAAAACTGTTCCAGTGCTACTAGTAAGAGGCTAATCCGACGTATTTTGTGACGAGAAATCGAATGGTGCAATCCGCGTTGCTCTCCGACCAATACTTTTGGCTGTAGCGACAATTCAATGATCATTTATGTCATCATCACGTGCGTAGCAACGGCTCTTACTCCATGGAAACCAGGGAAATTTGCAATTTGTCAACAGCTGCCGATGCCTGGCTCAATTCCGCATCTTTTGGCACCTTACTGAAGTGGGTCAGTGTTCAGTTGTACTTTTTACAGCAGACTGTATCAAGTACCTTGTGTTTTTTATGTACAAATGGTCTGGTTTTTCTACACGTAGATAAAGACATTGAGATTGTCTTGGACTTAGAAGTAAGGCAATTGCTGGGTGAGTTAAATGGGCTTAGCCCAAAGAGTTGACGTCTTCTCGGCTACCGAAGGGCACATAACATATAGTCAAAAGTTGAATATAGTAATGACCAGTCGCGATGGTACAGAGTACAGTGTAGCTGATTTCAATTAACAAAAAGACCAGGCAAAAATGGAAAATTGGAAAAATTGTTCCAGTGTTGCTGGTAAGAGGCTAATCCGACGTATTTTGTGACGAGAAATCGAATGGTGCAAACCGCGTTGCTCTCCGACCTATACTTTTGGCTGTAGCGACAATTCAATGATCATTGATGTCATAATCACGTGCCCAGCAACGGCTCTTACTCCATGGAAACCAGGGAAATTTGCAATTTTTCAACAGCTGCCGATGCCTGGCTGAATTCCGCATCTTTTGGCACCTTACTGAAGTGGGTCAGTGTTCAGTTGTACTTTTTACAGCAGACTGTATCAAGTACCTTGTGTTGTTCACGTACAAATGGTCTGGTTTTTCTACACGTAGGTAAAGACATTGAGATTGTCTTGGACTTAGAAGTAAGACAATTGCTGGGTGAGTTAAATGGGCTTAGCCCAAAGATTTGACGTCTTCTCGGCTACCGAAGGGCACATAACATATAGTCAAAAGTTAAATATAGTAATGACCAGTCGCGATGGTACATAGTACAGTGTAGCTGATTTCAATTAACAAAAAGACCAGGCAAAAATGCAAAATTGGAAAAACTGTTCCAGTGCTGCTGGTAAGAGGCTAATCCGACGTATTTTGTGACGAGAAATCGAATGGTGCAAACCGCGTTGCTCTCCGACCAATACTTTTGCCTGTAGTGACAATTGAATGATCATTTATGTCATAATCACGCGCCCAGCAACGGCTCTTACTCCATGGAAACCAGGGAAATTTGCAATTTTTCAACAGCTGCCGATGCCTGGCTCAATTCCGAATCTTTTGGCACCTTACTGAAGTGGGTCAGTGTTCAGTTGTACTTTTTACAGCAGACTGCATCAAGTACCTTGTGTTTTTCACGTACAAATGGTGTGGTTTTTCTACACGTAGATAAAGACATTGAGATTGTCTTGGACTTAGAAGTAAGGCAATTGCTGGGTAGGTTAAATGGGCTTGGCCCAAAGATTTCAGGTCTTCTGGGCTACCGAAGGGCACATAACTTATAGTCAAAAGTTGAATATAGTAATGACCAGTCGCGATTGTACAGAGTACAGTGTAGCCGATTTCAATTAACAAAAAGACCAGGCAAAAATGCAAAATTGGAAAAATTGTTCCAGTGCTGCTGGTAAGAGGCTAATCCGACGTATTTTGTGACGACAAATCGAATGGTGCAAACCGCGTTGCTCTCCGACCAATACTTTTGCCTGTAGTGACAATTGAATGATCATTTATGTCATAATCACGTGCCCAGCAACGGCTCTTACTCCATGGAAACCAGGGAAATTTGCAATTTTTCAACAGCTGCCGATACCTGGCTCAATTCCGCATCTTTAGGCACCTTATTCATGCGGGTCTGTGGTCAGTTGTACTTTTTACAGCAGACTGTATCAAGTACCTTGTGTTTTTTATGTACAAATGGTGTGGTTTTCCTACACGTAGATAAAGACATTGAGATTGTCTTGCACTTAGAAGTAACACAATTGCTGGGTGAGTTAAATGGGCTTAGCCCAAAGATTTGACGTCTTCTGGGCTAGCGAAGGGCACATAACTTATAGTCAAAAGTTGAATATAGTAATGACCAGTCGCGATTGTACAGAGTACAGTGTAGCCGATTTCAATTAACAAAAAGACCAGGTAAAAATGCAAAAGTGGAAAAACTGTTCCAGTGCTGCTGGTAAGAGGCTAATCCGACGTATTTTGTGACGACAAATCGAATGGTGCAAACCGCGTTGCTCTCCGACCAATACTTTTGCCTGTAGTGACAATTGAATGATCATTTATGTCATAATCACGTGCCCAGCAACGGCTCTTACTCCATGGAAACCAGGGAAATTTGCAATTTTTCAACAGCTGCCGATGCCTGGCTCAATTCCGCATCTTTTGGCACCTTACTGAAGTGGGTCAGTGTTCAGTTGTACTTTTTACAGCAGACTGTATCAAGTACCTTGTGTTTTTCACGTACAAATGGTGTGGTTTTTCTACACGTAGATAAAGACATTGAGATTGTCTTGGACTTAGAAGTAAGGCAATTGCTGGGTAGGTTAAATGGGCTTGGCCCAAAGATTTCAGGTCTTCTGGGCTACCGAAGGGCACATAACTTATAGTCAAAAGTTGAATATAGTAATGACCAGTCGCGATTGTACAGAGTACAGTGTAGCCGATTTCAATTAACAAAAAGACCAGGCAAAAATGCAAAATTAGAAAAATTGTTCCAGTGCTGCTGGTAAGAGGCTAATCCGACGTATTTTGTGACGACAAATCGAATGGTGCAAACCGCGTTGCTCTCCGACCAATACTTTTGGCTGTAGCGACAATTGAATGATCATTGATGTCATAATCACGTGCCCAGCAACGGCTCTTACTCCATGGAAATCAGGGATATTTCCAATTTTTTAACAGCTGCCGATGCCTGGCTCAATTCCGAATCTTTTGGCACCTTACTGAAGTGGGTCAGTGTTCAGTTGTACTTTTTACAGCAGACTGTATCAAGTACCTTGTGTTTTTCATGTACAAATGGTGTGGTTTTTCTACACGTAGATAAAGACATTGAGATTGTCTTCGACTTAAAGGTAAGGCAATTGCTGGGTGAGTTAAATGGGCTGAGCCCAAAGATTTGACGTCTTCTGGGCTACCGAAGGGCACATAACTTATAGTCAAAAGTTGAATATAGTAATGACCAGTAGCGATTGTACAGAGTACAGTGTAGCCGATTTCAATTAACAAAAAGACCAGGCAAAAATGCAAAAGTGGAACAACTGTTCCAGTGCTGCTGGTAAGAGGCTAATCCGACGTATTTTGTGACGAGAAATCGAATGGTGCAATCCGCGTTGCTCTCCGACCAATACTTTTGGCTGTAGCGACAATTCAATGATCATTTATGTCATAATCACGTGCGTAGCAACGGCTCTTACTCCATGGAAACCAGGGAAATTTGCAATTTTTCAACAGCTGCCGATGCCTGGCTCAATTCCGAATCTTTTGGCACCTTACTGAAGTGGGTCAGTGTTCAGTTGTACTTTTTACAGCAGACTGTATCAAGTACCTTGTGTTTTTTATGTACAAATGGTCTGGTTTTTCTACACGTAGATAAAGACATTGAGATTGTCTTGGACTTAGAAGTAAGGCAATTGCTGGGTGAGTTAAATGGGCTTAGCCCAAAGATTTGACGTCTTCTCGGCTACCGAAGGGCACAGAACATATAGTCAAAAGTTGAATATAGTAATGACCAGTCGCGATGGTACATAGTACAGTGTAGCTGATTTCAATTAACAAAAAGACCAGGCAAAAATGCAAAATTGGAAAAATTGTTCCAGTGCTGCTGGTAAGAGGCTAATCCGACGTATTTTGTGACGACAAATCGAATGGTGCAAACCGCGTTGCTCTCCGACCAATACTTTTGCCTGTAGTGACAATTGAATGATCATTTATGTCATAATTACGCGCCCAGCAAGGGCTCTTACTCCATGGAAACCAGGGAAATTTGCAATTTTTCAACAGCTGCCGATGCCTGGCTGAATTCCGCATCTTTTGGCACCTCATTCATGTGGGTCTGTGGTCAGTTGTACTTTTTACAGCAGACTGTATCAAGTACCTTGTGTTTTTTATGTACAAATGGTGTGGTTTTTCTACACGTAGATAAAGACATTGAGATTGTCTTGCACTTAGAAGTAAGGCAATTGCTGGGTGAGTTAAATGGGCTTAGCCCAAAGATTTCAGGTCTTCTGGGCTACCGAAGGGCACATAACATATAGTCAAAAGTTGAATATAGTAATGACCAGTCGCGATTGTACAGAGTACAGTGTAGCCGATTTCAATTATCAAAAAGACCAGGTAAAAATGCAAAAGTGGAAAAAACTGTTCCAGTGCTGCTGGTAAGAGGCTAATCCGACGTATTTTGTGACGAGAAATCGAATGGCGCAAACCGCGTTGCTTTCCGACTAATACTTTTGCCTGTAGTGACAATTGAATGATCATTTATGTCATAATCACGTGCCCAGCAACGGCTCTTACTCCATGGAAACCAGGGAAATTTGCAATTTTTCAACAGCTGCCGATGCCTGGCTCAATTCCGCATCTTTTGGCACCTTACTGAAGTGGGTCAGTGTTCAGTTGTACTTTTTACAGCAGACTGTATCAAGTACCTTGTGTTTTTCATGTACAAATGGTGTGGTTTTTCTACACGTAGATAAAGACATTGAGATTGTCTTGCACTTAGAAATAAGACAACTGCTGGGTGAGTTAAATGGGCTTGGCCCAAAGATTTCAGGTCTTCTGGGCTACCGAAGGGCACATATCTTATAGTCAAAAGTTGAATATAGTAATGACCAGTCGCGATTGTACAGAGTACAGTGTAGCCGATTTCAATTAACAAAAAGACCAGGCAAAAATGCAAAAGTGGAACAACTGTTCCAGTGCTGCTGGTAAGAGGCTAATCCGACGTATTTTGTGACGAGAAATGGAATGGTGCAATCCGCGTTGCTCTCCGACCAATACTTTTGGCTGTAGCGACAATTCAATGATCATTTATGTCATAATCACGTGCGTAGCAACGGCTCTTACTCCATGGAAACCAGGGAAATTTGCAATTTTTCAACAGCTGCCGATGCCTGGCTCAATTCCGAATCTTTTGGCACCTTACTGAAGTGGGTCAGTGTTCAGTTAGTACTTTTTACAGCAGACTGTATCAAGTACCTTGTGTTTTTTATGTACAAATGGTCTGGTTTTTCTACACGTAGATAAAGGCATTGAGATTGTCTTGGACTTAGAAGTAAGACAATTCCTGGGTGAGTTAAATGGGCTTAGCCCAAAGATTGACGTCTTCTCGGCTACCGAAGGGCACATAACATATAGTCAAAAGTTGAATATAGTAATGGACCAGTCGCGATGGTACATAGTACAGTGTAGCTGATTTCAATTAACAAAAAGACCAGGCAAAAAATGCAAAATTGGAAAAATTGTTCCAGTGCTGCTGGTAAGAGGCTAATCCGACGTATTTTGTGACGACAAATCGAATGGTGCAAAACCGCGTTGCTCTCCGACCAATACTTTTGCCTGTAGTGACAATTGAATGATCATTTATGTCATAATTACGCGCCCAGCAAGGGCTCTTACTCCATGGAAACCAGGGAAATTTGCAATTTTTCAACAGCTGCCGATGCCTGGCTGAATTCCGCATCTTTTGGCACCTCATTCATGTGGGTCCTGTGGTCAGTTGTACTTTTTACAGCAGACTGTATCAAGTACCTTGTGTTTTTTATGTACAAATGGTGTGGTTTTTCTACACGTAGATAAAGACATTGAGATTGTCTTGCACTTAGAAGTAAGGCAATTGCTGGGTGAGTTAAATGGGCTTAGCCCAAAGATTTGACGTCTTCTGGGCTACCGAAGGGCACATAACATATAGTCAAAAGTTGAATATAGTAATGACCAGTCGCGATTGTACAGAGTACAGTGTAGCCGATTTCAATTATCAAAAAGACCAGGTAAAAATGCAAAAGTGGAAAAACCTGTTCCAGTGCTGCTGGTAAGAGGCTAATCCGACGTATTTTGTGACGAGAAATCGAATGGCGAAAACCGCGTTGCTTTCCGACTAATACTTTTCCCTGTAGTGACAACTGAATGATCATTTATGTCATAATCACGTGCCCAGCAACGGCTCTTACTCCATGGAAACCAGGGAAATTTGCAATTTGTCAACAGCTGCCGATGCCTGGCTCAATTCCGCATCTTTTGGCACCTTACTGAAGTGGGTCAGTGTTCAGTTGTACTTTTTACAGCAGACTGTATCAAGTACCTTGTGTTTTTCATGTACAAATGGTGTGGTTTTTCTACACGTAGATAAAGACATTGAGATTGTCTTGCACTTAGAAATAAGACAACTGCTGGGTGAGTTTAAATGGGCTTGGCCCAAAGATTTCAGGTCTTCTGGGCTACCGAAGGGCACATATCTTATAGTCAAAAGTTGAATATAGTAATGACCAGTCGCGATTGTACAGAGTACAGTGTAGCCGATTTCAATTAACAAAAAAACCAGGCAAAAATGCAAAAGTGGAAAAATTGTTCCAGTGCTGCTGGTAAGAGGCTAATCCGACGTATTTTGTGACGACAAATCGAATGGTGCAAACCGCGTTGCTCTCCGACCAATACTTTTGCCTGTAGTGGACAATTGAATGATCATTTATGTCATAATCACGTGCCCAGCAAACGGCTCTTTACTCCATGGAAACCAGGGAAATTTGCAATTTTTTCAACAGCTGCCGATGCCCTGGCTCAATTCCGCATCTTTTGGCACCTTACTGAAGTGGGTCAGTGTTTCAGTTGTACTTTTTACAGCAGACTGTATCAAGTACCTTGTGTTTTTCACGTACAAATGGTGTGGTTTTTCTACACGTAGATAAAGACATTGAGATTGTCTTGCACTTAGAAGTAAGGCAATTGCTGGGTGAGTTAAATGGGCTTAGCCCAAAGATTTCAGGTCTACTGGGCTACCGAAGGGCACATAACTTATAGTCAAAAGTTGAATATAGTAATGACCAATAGCGATTGTACAAAGTACAATGTAGCCGATTTCAATTATCAAAAAGACCAGGTAAAAATGCAAAAGTGGAAAAACTGTTCCAGTGCTGCTGGTAAGAGGCTAATCCGACGTATTTTGTGACGAGAAATCGAATGGTGCAAACCGCGTTGCTCTCCGACTAATACTTTTGGCTGTAGTGACAATTGAATGATCATTTATGTCATAATCACGTGCCCAGCAACGGCTCTTACTCCATGGAAACCAGGGAAATTTGCAATTTTTCAACAGCTGCCGATGCCTGGCTCAATTCCGCATCTTTTGGCACCTTACTGAAGTGGGTCAGTGTTCAGTTGTACTTTTTACAGCAGACTGTATCAAGTACCTTGTGTTTTTCACGTACAAATGGTGTGGTTTTTCTACACGTAGATAAAGACATTGAGATTGTCTTGCACTTAGAAGTAAGGCAATTGCTGGGTGAGTTAAATGGGCTTAGCCCAAAGATTTCAGGTCTACTGGGCTACCGAAGGGCACATAACTTATAGTCAAAAGTTGAATATAGTAATGACCAATAGCGATTGTACAGAGTACAGTGTAGCCGATTTCAATTATCAAAAAGACCAGGCAAAAATGCAAAAGTGGAAAAACTGTTCCAGTGCTGCTGGTAAGAGGATATTTCGACGTATCTTGTGACGAGAAATCGAATGGTGCAAACCGCGTTGCTCTCCGACCAATACTTTTGGCTGTAGCGACAATTGAATGATCATTGATGTCATAATCACGTGCCCAGCAACGGCTCTTACTCCATGGAAACCAGGGATATTTGCAATTTTTTAACAGCTGCCGATGCCTGGCCCAATTCCGCATCTTTTGGCACCTTATAAATGTGGGTCAGTGTTTAGTTGTACATTTTACAGCAGACTGTATCAAGTACCTTGTGTTTTTTATGTACAAATGGTCTGGTTTTTCTACACGTAGATAAAGACATTGAGATTATCTTGGACTTAGAAGTAAGGCAATTGCTGGGTGAGTTAAATGGGCTTAGCCCAAAGATTTGACGTCTTCTCGGCTACCGAAGGGCACATAACTTATAGTCAAAAGTTGAATATAGTAATGACCAGTCGCGATTGTACAGAGTACAGTGTAGCCGGTTTCAATTAACAAAAAGACCAGGCAAAAATGCAAAAGTGGAAAAACTCTTCAAGTGCTACTAGTAAGAGGCTAATCCGACGTATTTTGTGACGAGAAATGGAATGGTGCAATCCGCGTTGCTCTCCGACCAATACTTTTGGCTGTAGCGACAATTGAATGATCATTGATGCCATAATCACGTGCACAGCAACGGCTCTTACTCCATGGAAACCAGGGAAATTTGCAATTCGTCAACAGCTGCCGATGCCTGGTTCAATTCCGAATCTTTTGGCACCTTACTGAAGTGGGTCAGTGTTCAGTTGTACTTTTTACAGCAGACTGTATCAAGTACCTTGTGTTTGTCACGTACAAATGGTGTGGTTTTTCTACACGTACATAAAGACATTGAGATTGTCTTGCACTTTGAAGTAAGGCAATTGCTGGGTGAGTTAAATGGGCTTAGCCCAAAGATTTATAGGTCTTCTGGGCTACCGAAGGGCACATAACTTATAGTCAAAAGTTGAATATAGTAATGACCAGTCGCGATTGTACAGAGTACAGTGTAGCCGATTTCAATTAACAAAAAGACCAGGCAAAAATGCAAAAGTGGAAAAACTGTTCCAGTGCTGCTGGTAAGAGGCTAATCCGACGTATTTTGTGACGAGAAATCGAATGGTGCAAACCGCGTTGCTCTCCGACCAATACTTTTGGCTGTAGCGACAATTGAATGATCATTGATGTCATAATCACGTGCCTAGCATAGGCTCTTACTCCATGGAAAACCAGGGATATTTCCAATTTTTTAACAGGCTGCCGATGCCTGGCCCAATTCCGCATCTTTTGGCACCTTATAAATGTGGGTCATTGTTTAGTTGTACTTTTTACAGCAGACGTATCAAGTACCTTGTGTTTTTTATGTACAAATGGTGTGGTTTTTCTACACGTAGATAAAGACATTGAGATTGTCTTGGACTTAGAAGTAGGACAATTGCTGGGTGAGTTAAATGGGCTTGGCCAAAGATTTCAGGTCTTCTGGGCTACCAAAGGGCACATAACTTATAGTCAAAAGTTGAATATAGTAATGACCAGTCGCGATTGTACAGAGTACAGTGTAGCCGGTTTCAATTAACAAAAAGACCAGGCAAAAATGCAAAAGTGGAAAAACTGTTCCAGTGCTACTAGTAAGAGGCTAATCCGACGTGTTTTTGTGACGAGAAATCGAATGGTGCAAACCGCGTTGCGCTCCGACCAATACTTTTGGCTGTAGCGACAACTGAATGATCATTTATGTCATAATTACGTGCACAGCAACGGCTCTTACTCCATGGAAACCAGGGAAATTTGCAATTTTTCAACAGCTGCCGATACCTGGCTCAATTCCGCATCTTTTGGCACCTTATTGTTGTGGGCCTGTGGTCAGTTGTACTTTTTACAGCAGACTGTATCAAGTACCTTTTGTTTTTTATGTACAAATGGTCTGGTTTTTCTACACGTAGAAAAAAACATTGAGATTGTCTTGCACTTAGAAGTAAGACAATTGCTGGGTGAGTTAAATGGGCTTGGCCCAAAGACTTCAGGTCTTCTGGGCTACCGAAGGGCACATAACTTATAGTCAAAAGTTGAATATAGTAATGACCAGTCGCGATTGTACAGAGTACAGTGTAGCCGATTTCAATTAACAAAAAGACCAGGCAAAAATGCAAAAGTGGAAAAACTGTTCCAGTGCTGCTGGTAAGAGGCTAATCCGACGTATTTTGTGACGACAAATCGAATGGTGCAAACCGCGTTGCTCTCCGACCAATACTTTTGGCTGTAGCGACAATTCAATGATCATTTATGTCATAATCACGTGCGTAGCAACGGCTCTTACTCCATGGAAACCAGGGAAATTTGCAATTTTTCAACAGCTGCCGATGCCTGGCTCAATTCCGAATCTTTTGGCACCTTACTGAAGTGGGTCAGTGTTCAGTTGTACTTTTTACAGCAGACTGTATCAAGTACCTTGTGTTTTTCATGTACAAATGGTGTGGTTTTTCTACACGTAGATAAAGACATTGAGATTGTCTTGCACTTAGAAGTAAGGCAATTGCTGGGTGAGTTAAATGGGCTTGGCCCAAAGATTTGACGTCTTCTGGGCTACCGAAGGGCACATAACTTATAGTCAAAAGTTGAATATAGTAATGACCAGTCGCGATTGTACAGAGTACAGTGTAGCCGATTTCAATTAACAAAAAGACCAGGCAAAAATGCAAAAGTGGAAAAACTGTTCCAGTGCTGCTGGTAAGAGGCTAATCCGACGTATTTTGTGACGAGAAATGGAATGGTGCAAACCGCGTTGCTCTCCGACCAATACTTTTGGCTGTAGTGACAATTGAATGATCATTTATGTCATAATCACGTGCCCAACAACGGCTCTTACTCCATGGAAACCAGGGAAATTTGCAATTTTTCAACAGCTGCCGATGCCTGGCTCAATTCCGCATCTTTTGGCACCTTATAAATGTGGGTCATTGTTTAGTTGTACTTTTTACAGCAGACTGTATCAAGTACCTTGTGTTTTTTATGTACAAATGGTCTGGTTTTTCTACACGTAGATAAAGACATTGAGATTGTCTTGGACTTAGAAGTAGGACAATTGCTGGGTGAGTTAAATGGGCTTGGCCCAAAGATTTCAGGTCTTCTGGGCTACCAAAGGGCACATAACTTATAGTCAAAAGTTGAATATAGTAATGACCAGTCGCGATTGTACAGAGTACAGTGTAGCCGGTTTCAATTAACAAAAAGACCAGGCAAAAATGCAAAAGTGGAAAAACTGTTCCAGTGCTGCTGGTAAGAGGCTAATCCGACGTATTTTGTGACGACAAATCGAATGGTGCAAACCGCGTTGCTCTCCGACCAATACTTTTGGCTGTAGTGACAACTGAATGATCATTTATGTCATAATCACGTGCCCAGCAACGGCTCTTACTCCATGGAAACCAGGGAAATTTGCAATTTTTCAACAGCTACCGATGCCTGGCTCAATTCCGAATCTTTTGGCACCTTACTGAAGTGGGTCAGTGTTCAGTTGTACTTTTTACAGCAGACTGTATCAAGTACCTTGTGTTTTTCATGTACAAATGGTGTGGTTTTTCTACACGTAGATAAAGACATTGAGATTGTCTTGCACTTAGAGGTAAGGCAATTGCTGGGTGAGTTAAATGGGCTTGGCCCAAAGATTTGACGTCTTCTGGGCGACCGAAGGGCACATAACTTATAGTCAAAAGTTGAATATAGTAATGACCAGTCGCGATTGTACAGAGTACAGTGTAGCCGATTTCAATTAACAAAAAGACCAGGCAAAAATGCAAAAGTGGAAAAACTGTTCCAGTGCTGCTGGTAAGAGGCTAATCCGACGTATTTTGTGACGAGAAATGGAATGGTGCAAACCGCGTTGCTCTCCGACCAATACTTTTGGCTGTAGTGACAATTGAATGATCATTTATGTCATAATCACGTGCCCAACAACGGCTCTTACTCCATGGAAACCAGGGAAATTTGCAATTTTTCAACAGCTGCCGATGCCTGGCTCAATTCCGCATCTTTTGGCACCTTACTGAAGTGGGTCAGTGTTCAGTTGTACTTTTTACAGCAGACTGTATCAAGTACCTTGTGTTTGTCACGTACAAATGGTGTGGTTTTTCTACACGTACATAAAGACATTGAGATTGTCTTGCACTTAGAAGTAAGGCAATTGCTGGGTGAGTTAAATGGGCTTAGCCCAAAGATTTTCAGGTCTTCTGGGCTACCGAAGGGCACATAACTTATAGTCAAAAGTTGAATATAGTAATGACCAGTCGCGATTGTACAGAGTACAGTGTCGCCGATTTCAATTAACAAAAAGACCAGGCAAAAATGCAAAAGTGGAAAAACTGTTCCAGTGCTGCTGGTAAGAGGCTAATCCGACGTATTTTGTGACGAGAAATCGAATGGTGCAAACCGCGTTGCTCTCCGACCAATACTTTTGGCTGTAGCGACAATTGAATGATCATTGATGTCATAATCACGTGCCTAGCAACGGCTCTTACTCCATGGAAACCAGGGATATTTCCAATTTTTTAACAGCTGCCGATGCCTGGCCCAATTCCGCATCTTTTGGCACCTTATAAATGTGGGTCATTGTTTAGTTGTACTTTTTACAGCAGACTGTATCAAGTACCTTGTGTTTTTTATGTACAAATGGTCTGGTTTTTCTACACGTAGATAAAGACATTGAGATTGTCTTGGACTTAGAAGTAGGACAATTGCTGGGTGAGTTAAATGGGCTTGGCCCAAAGATTTCAGGTCTTCTGGGCTACCGAAGGGCACATAACTTATAGTCAAAAGTTGAATATAGTAATGACCAGTCGCGATTGTACAGAGTACAGTGTAGCCGGTTTCAATTAACAAAAAGACCAGGCAAAAATGCAAAAGTGGAAAAACTGTTCCAGTGCTACTAGTAAGAGGCTAATCCGACGTGTTTTGTGACGAGAAATCGAATGGTGCAAACCGCGTTGCGCTCCGACCAATACTTTTGGCTGTAGCGACAACTGAATGATCATTTATGTCATAATTACGTGCACAGCAACGGCTCTTACTCCATGGAAACCAGGGAAATTTGCAATTTTTCAACAGCTGCCGATACCTGGCTCAATTCCGCATCTTTTGGCACCTTATTGTTGTGGGCCTGTGGTCAGTTGTACTTTTTACAGCAGACTGTATCAAGTACCTTTTATTTTTTATGTACAAATGGTCTGGTTTTTCTACACGTAGAAAAAAACATTGAGATTGTCTTGCACTTAGAAGTAAGACAATTGCTGGGTGAGTTAAATGGGCTTGGCCCAAAGATTTCAGGTCTTCTGGGCTACCGAAGGGCACATAACTTATAGTCAAAAGTTGAATATAGTAATGACCAGTCGCGATTGTACAGAGTACAGTGTAGCCGATTTCAATTAACAAAAAGACCAGGCAAAAATGCAAAAGTGGAAAAACTGTTCCAGTGCTGCTGGTAAGAGGCTAATCCGACGTATTTTGTGACGACAAATCGAATGGTGCAAACCGCGTTGCTCTCCGACCAATACTTTTGGCTGTAGTGACAATTGAATGATCATTTATGTCATAATCACGTGCCCAGCAACGGCTCTTACTCCATGGAAACCAGGGAAATTTGCAATTTTTCAACAGCTGCCAATGCCTGGCTCAATTCCGAATCTTTTGGCACCTTACTGAAGTGGGTCAGTGTTCAGTTGTACTTTTTACAGCAGACTGTATCAAGTACCTTGTGTTTTTCATGTACAAATGGTGTGGTTTTTCTACACGTAGATAAAGACATTGAGATTGTCTTGCACTTAGAAGTAAGGCAATTGCTGGGTGAGTTAAATGGGCTTAGCCCAAAGATTTGACGTCTTCTGGGCTACCGAAGGGCACATAACTTATAGTCAAAAGTTGAATATAGTAATGACCAGTCGCGATTGTACAGAGTACAGTGTAGCCGATTTCAATTAACAAAAAGACCAGGCAAAAATGCAAAAGTGGAAAAACTGTTCCAGTGCTGCTGGTAAGAGGCTAATCCGACGTATTTTGTGACGAGAAATCGAATGGTGCAAACCGCGTTGCTCTCCGACCAATACTTTTGGCTGTAGTGACAACTGAATGATCATTTATGTCATAATCACGTGCCCAGCAACGGCTCTTACTCCATGGAAACCAGCGAAATTTGCAATTTTTCAACAGCTGCCGATGCCTGGCTCAATTCCGAATCTTTTGGCACCTTACTGAAGTGGGTCAGTGTTCAGTTGTACTTTTTACAGCAGACTGTATCAAGTACCTTGTGTTTTTCATGTACAAATGGTGTGGTTTTTCTACACGTAGATAAAGACATTGAGATTGTCTTGCACTTAGAAGTAAGGCAATTGCTGGGTGAGTTAAATGGGCTTGGCCCAAAGATTTGACGTCTTCTGGGCTACCGAAGGGCACATAACTTATAGTCAAAAGTTGAATATAGTAATGACCAGTCGCGATTGTACAGAGTACAGTGTAGCCGATTTCAATTAACAAAAAGACCAGGTAAAAATGCAAAAGTGGAAAAACTGTTCCAGTGCTGCTGGTAAGAGGCTAATCCGACGTATTTTGTGACGAGAAATCGAATGGTGCAAACCGCGTTGCTCTCCGACCAATACTTTTGGCTGTAGTGACAATTGAATGATCATTTATGTCATAATCACGTGCCCAGCAACGGCTCTTACTCCATGGAAACCAGGGAAATTTGCAATTTTTCAACAGCTGCCGATGCCTGGCTCAATTCCGCATCTTTTGGCACCTTACTGAAGTGGGTCAGTGTTCAGTTGTACTTTTTACAGCAGACTGTATCAAGTACTTTGTGTTTTTCACGTACAAATGGTGTGGTTTTTCTACACGTACATAAAGACATTGAGATTGTCTTGCACTTAGAAGTAAGGCAATTGCTGGGTGAGTTAAATGGGCTTAGCCCAAAGATTTATAGGTCTTCTGGGCTACCGAAGGGCACATAACTTATAGTCAAAAGTTGAATATAGTAATGACCAGTCGCGATTGTACAGAGTACAGTGTAGCCGATTTCAATTAACAAAAAGACCAGGCAAAAATGCAAAAGTGGAAAAACTGTTCCAGTGCTGCTGGTAAGAGGCTAATCCGACGTATTTTGTGACGAGAAATCGAATGGTGCAAACCGCGTTGCTCTCCGACCAATACTTTTGGCTGTAGCGACAATTGAATGATCATTGATGTCATAATCACGTGCCTAGCAACGGCTCTTAATCCATGGAAACCAGGGATATTTCCAATTTTTTAACAGCTGCCGATGCCTGGCCCAATTCCGCATCTTTTGGCACCTTATAAATGTGGGTCATTGTTTAGTTGTACTTTTTACAGCAGACTGTATCAAGTACCTTGTGTTTTTTATGTACAAATGGTCTGGTTTTTCTACACGTAGATAAAGACATTGAGATTGTCTTGCACTTAGAAGTAGGACAATTGCTGGGTGAGTTAAATGGGCTTGGCCCAAAGATTTCAGGTCTTCTGGGCTACCAAAGGGCACATAACTTATAGTCAAAAGTTGAATATAGTAATGACCAGTCGCGATTGTACAGAGTACAGTGTAGCCGGTTTCAATTAACAAAAAGACCAGGCAAAAATGCAAAAGTGGAAAAACTGTTCCAGTGCTACTAGTAAGAGGCTAATCCGACGTATTTTGTGACGAGAAATCGAATGGTGCAAACCGCGTTGCTCTCCGACCAATACTTTTGGCTGTAGTGACAATTGAATGATCATTTATGTCATAATCACGTGCCCAGCAACGGCTCTTACTCCATGGAAACCAGGGAAATTTGCAATTTTTCAACAGCTGCCGATGCCTGGCTCAATTCCGCATCTTTTGGCACCTTACTGAAGTGGGTCAGTGTTCAGTTGTACTTTTTACAGCAGACTGTATCAAGTACTTTGTGTTTTTCACGTACAAATGGTGTGGTTTTTCTACACGTACATAAAGACATTGAGATTGTCTTGCACTTAGAAGTAAGGCAATTGCTGGGTGAGTTAAATGGGCTTAGCCCAAAGATTTATAGGTCTTCTGGGCTACCGAAGGGCACATAACTTATAGTCAAAAGTTGAATATAGTAATGACCAGTCGCGATTGTACAGAGTACAGTGTAGCCGATTTCAATTAACAAAAAGACCAGGCAAAAATGCAAAAGTGGAAAAACTGTTCCAGTGCTGCTGGTAAGAGGCTAATCCGACGTATTTTGTGACGAGAAATCGAATGGTGCAAACCGCGTTGCTCTCCGACCAATACTTTTGGCTGTAGCGACAATTGAATGATCATTGATGTCATAATCACGTGCCTAGCAACGGCTCTTAATCCATGGAAACCAGGGATATTTCCAATTTTTTAACAGCTGCCGATGCCTGGCCCAATTCCGCATCTTTTGGCACCTTATTGATGTGGGCCTGTGGTCAGTTGTACTTTTTACAGCAGACTGTATCAAGTACCTTGTGTTTTTTAATTACAAATGGTCTGGTTTTTCTACACGTAGAAAAAAGCATTGAGATTGTCTTGCACTTAGAAGTAAGACAATTGCTGGGTGAGTTCAATGGGCTTGGCCCAAAGATTTCAGGTCTTCTGGGCTACCGAAGGGCACATAACTTATAGTCAAAAGTTGAATATAGTAATGACCAGTCGCGATTGTACAGAGTACAGTGTAGCCGATTTCAATTAACAAAAAGACCAGGCAAAAATGCAAAAGTGGAAAAACTGTTCCAGTGCTGCTGGTAAGAGGCTAATCCGACGTATTTTGTGACGAGAAATCGAATGGTGCAAACCGCGTTGCTCTCCGACCAATACCTTTGGCTGTAGTGACAATTGAATGATCATTTATGTCATAATCACGTGCCCAGCAACGGCTCTTACTCCATGGAAACCAGGGAAATTTGCAATTTTTCAACAGCTGCCGATACCTGGCTCAATTCCGCATCTTTTGGCACCTTACTGAAGTGGGTCAGTGTTCAGTTGTACTTTTTACAGCAGACTGTATCAAGTACCTTGTGTTTTTCACGTACAAATGGTGTGGTTTTTCTACACGTACATAAAGACATTGAGATTGTATTGCACTTAGAAGTAAGGCAATTGCTGGGTGAGTTAAATGGGCTTAGCCCAAAGATTTTCAGGTCTTCTGGGCTACCGAAGGGCACATAACTTATAGTCAAAAGTTGAATATAGTAATGACCAGTCGCGATTGTACAGAGTACAGTGTAGCCGATTTCAATTAACAAAAAGACCAGGCAAAAATGCAAAAGTGGAAAAACTGTTCCAGTGCTGCTGGTAAGAGGCTAATCCGACGTATTTTGTGACGAGAAATCGAATGGTGCAAACCGCGTTGCGCTCCGACCAATACTTTTGGCTGTAGCGACAACTGAATGATCATTTATGTCATAATCACGTGCACAGCAACGGCTCTTACTCCATGGAAACCAGGGAAATTTGCAATTTTTCAACAGCTGCCGATACCTGGCTCAATTCCGCATCTTTTGGCACCTTATTGTTGTGGGCCTGTGGTCAGTTGTACTTTTTACAGCAGACTGTATCAAGTACCTTGTGTTTTTTAATTACAAATGGTCTGGTTTTTCTACACGTAGAAAAAAGCATTGAGATTGTCTTGCACTTAGAAGTAAGACAATTGCTGGGTGAGTTCAATGGGCTTGGCCCAAAGATTTCAGGTCTTCTGGGCTACCGAAGGGCACATAACTTATAGTCAAAAGTTGAATATAGTAATGACCAGTCGCGATTGTACAGAGTACAGTGTAGCCGATTTCAATTAACAAAAAGACCAGGCAAAAATGCAAAAGTGGAAAAACTGTTCCAGTGCTGCTGGTAAGAGGCTAATCCGACGTATTTTGTGACGAGAAATCGAATGGTGCAAACTGCGTTGCGCTCCGACCAATACTTTTGGCTGTAGCGACAACTGAATGATCATTTATGTCATAATCACGTGCACAGCAACGGCTCTTACTCCATGGAAACCAGGGAAATTTGCAATTTTTAAACAGCTGCCGATACCTGGCTCAATTCCGCATCTTTTGGCACCTTATTCTTGTGGGTCTGTGGTCAGTTGTACTTTTTACAGCAGACTGTATTAAGTACCTTGTGTTTTTCATGTACAAATGGTCTGGTTTTTCTACACGTAGATAAAGACATTGAGATTGTCTTCGAATTAGAAGTAAGGCAATTGCTGGGTGAGTTAAATGGGCTTAGCCCAAAGATTTGACGTCTTCTGGGCTACCGAAGGGCACATAACATATAGTCAAAAGTTGAATATAGTAATGACCAGTCGCGATTGTACATAGTACAGTGTAGCCGATTTCAATTAACAAAAAGACCAGGCAAAAATGGAAAATTGGAAAAATTGTTCCAGTGCTGCTGGTAAGAGGCTAATCCGACGTATTTTGTGACGAGAAATCGAATGGTGCAAACCGCGTTGCTCTCCGACCAATACTTTTGCCTGTAGTGACAATTGAATGATCATTTATGTCATAATCACGTGCCCAGCAACGGCTCTTACTCCATGGAAACCAGGGAAATTTGCAATTTTCAACAGCTGCCGATACCTGGCTCAATTCCGCATCTTTTGGCACCTTACTGAAGTGGGTCAGTGTTCAGTTGTACTTTTTACAGCAGACTGTATCAAGTACCTTGTGTTTTTCATGTACAAATGGTCTGGTTTTTCTACACGTAGATAAAGACATTGAGATTGTCTTGGACTTAGAAGTAAGGCAATTGCTGGGTGAGTTAAATGGGCTTAGCCCAAAGATTTGACGTCTTCTGGGCTACCGAAGGGCACATAACTTATAGTCAAAAGTTGAATATAGTAATGACCAGCCGCGATTGTACAGAGTACAGTGTAGCCGATTTCAATTAACAAAAAGACCAGGTAAAAATGCAAAAGTGGAACAACTGTTCCAGTGCTGCTGGTAAGAGGCTAATCCGACGTATTTTGTGACGAGAAATCGAATGGTGCAATCCGCGTTGCTCTCCGACCAATACTTTTGGCTGTCAGCGACCAATTGAATGATCATTGATGTCATCATCACGTGCCCAGCAACGGCTCTTACTCCATGGAAATCAGGGATATTTCCAATTTTTTAACAGCTGCCGATGCTGGCTCAATTCCGAATCTTTTGGCACCTTACTGAAGTGGGTCAGTGTTCAGTTGTACTTTTTACAGCAGACTGTATCAAGTACCTTGTGTTTTTCATGTACAAATGGTGTGGTTTTTCTACACGTAGATAAAGACATTGAGATTGTCTTCGACTTAGAAGTAAGGCAATTGCTGGGTGAGTTAAATGGGCTTAGCCCAAAGATTTGACGTCTTCTGGGCTACCGAAGGGCACATAACTTATAGTCAAAAGTTGAATATAGTAATGACCAGTCGCGATTGTATAGAGTACAGTGTAGCCGATTTCAATTAACAAAAGACCAGACAAAAATGCAAAAGTGGAACAAATGTTCCAGTGCTGCTGGTAAGAGGCTAATCCGACGTATTTTGTGACGAGAAATCGAGTGGTGCAATCCGCGTTGCTCTCCGACCAATACTTTTGGCTGTAGCGACAATTCAATGATCATTGATGTCATAATCACGTGCCCAGCAACGGCTCTTACTCCATGGAAACCAGGGAAATTGCAATTTTTTAACAGCTGCCGATGCCTGGCCCAATTCCGCATCTTTTGGCACCTTACTGAAGTGGGTCAGTGTTTAGTTGTACTTTTTACAGCAGACTGTATCAAGTACCTTGTGTTTTTTATGTACAAATGGTGTGGTTTTTTCTACACGTAGATAAAGACATTGAGATTGTCTTGGACTTAGAAGTAAGGCAATTGCTGGGTGAGTTAAATGGGCTTAGCCCAAAGATTTGGCGTCTTCTCGGCTACCGAAGGGCACATAACATATAGTCAAAAGTTGAATATAGTAATGACCAGTCGCGATGGTACATAGTACAGTGTAGCTGATTTCAATTAACAAAAAGACCAGGCAAAAATGCAAAATTGGAAAAATTGTTCCAGTGCTGCTGGTAAGAGACTAATCCGACGTATTTTGTGACGAGAAATCGAATGGTGCAAACCGCGTTGCTCTCCGACCTATACTTTTGGCTGTAGCGACAACTGAATGATCATTTATGTCATAATCACGTGCACAGCAACGGCTCTTACTCCATGGAAACCAGGGAAATTTGCAATTTTTAAACAGCTGCCGATACCTGGCTCAATTCCGCATCTTTTGGCACCTTATTCTTGTGGGTCTGTGGTCAGTTGTACTTTTTACAGCAGACTGTATTAAGTACCTTGTGTTTTTCATGTACAAATGGTCTGGTTTTTCTACACGTAGATAAAGACATTGAGATTGTCTTCGAATTAGAAGTAAGGCAATTGCTGGGTGAGTTAAATGGGCTTAGCCCAAAGATTTGACGTCTTCTGGGCTACCGAAGGGCACATAACATATAGTCAAAAGTTGAATATAGTAATGACCAGTCGCGATTGTACATAGTACAGTGTAGCCGATTTCAATTAACAAAAAGACCAGGCAAAAATGGAAAATTGGAAAAATTGTTCCAGTGCTGCTGGTAAGAGGCTAATCCGACGTATTTTGTGACGAGAAATCGAATGGTGCAAACCGCGTTGCTCTCCGACCAATACTTTTGGCTGTAGTGACAATTGAATGATCATTTATGTCATAATCACGTGCCCAGCAACGGCTCTTACTCCATGGAAACCAGGGAAATTTGCAATTTTCAACAGCTGCCGATACCTGGCTCAATTCCGCATCTTTTGGCACCTTACTGAAGTGGGTCAGTGTTCAGTTGTACTTTTTACAGCAGACTGTATCAAGTACCTTGTGTTTTTCATGTACAAATGGTCTGGTTTTTCTACACGTAGATAAAGACATTGAGATTGTCTTGGACTTAGAAGTAAGGCAATTGCTGGGTGAGTTAAATGGGCTTAGCCCAAAGATTTGACGTCTTCTGGGCTACCGAAGGGCACATAACTTATAGTCAAAAGTTGAATATAGTAATGACCAGCCGCGATTGTACAGAGTACAGTGTAGCCGATTTCAATTAACAAAAAGACCAGGTAAAAATGCAAAAGTGGAACAACTGTTCCAGTGCTGCTGGTAAGAGGCTAATCCGACGTATTTTGTGACGAGAAATCGAATGGTGCAATCAGCGTTTGCTCTCCGACCAATACTTTTGGCTGTAGCGACAATTGAATGATCATTGATGTCATCATCACGTGCCCAGCAACGGCTCTTACTCCATGGAAATCAGGGATATTTCCAATTTTTTAACAGCTGCCGATGCCTGGCTCAATTCCGAATCTTTTGGCACCTTACTGAAGTGGGTCAGTGTTCAGTTGTACTTTTTACAGCAGACTGTATCAAGTACCTTGTGTTTTTCATGTACAAATGGTGTGGTTTTTCTACACGTAGATAAAGACATTGAGATTGTCTTCGACTTAGAAGTAAGGCAATTGCTGGGTGAGTTAAATGGGCTTAGCCCAAAGATTTGACGTCTTCTGGGCTACCGAAGGGCACATAACTTATAGTCAAAAGTTGAATATAGTAATGACCAGTCGCGATTGTATAGAGTACAGTGTAGCCGATTTCAATTAACAAAAAGACCAGACAAAAATGCAAAAGTGGAACAAATGTTCCAGTGCTGCTGGTAAGAGGCTAATCCGACGTATTTTGTGACGAGAAATCGAGTGGTGCAATCCGCGTTGCTCTCCGACCAATACTTTTGGCTGTAGCGACAATTCAATGATCATTGATGTCATAATCACGTGCCCAGCAACGGCTCTTACTCCATGGAAACCAGGGAAATTTGCAATTTTTTAACAGCTGCCGATGCCTGGCCCAATTCCGCATCTTTTGGCACCTTACTGAAGTGGGTCAGTGTTTAGTTGTACTTTTTACAGCAGACTGTATCAAGTACCTTGTGTTTTTTATGTACAAATGGTGTGGTTTTTCTACACGTAGATAAAGACATTGAGATTGTCTTGGACTTAGAAGTAAGGCAATTGCTGGGTGAGTTAAATGGGCTTAGCCCAAAGATTTGGCGTCTTCTCGGCTACCGAAGGGCACATAACATATAGTCAAAAGTTGAATATAGTAATGACCAGTCGCGATGGTACATAGTACAGTGTAGCTGATTTCAATTAACAAAAAGACCAGGCAAAAATGCAAAATTGGAAAAATTGTTCCAGTGCTGCTGGTAAGAGACTAATCCGACGTATTTTGTGACGAGAAATCGAATGGTGCAAACCGCGTTGCTCTCCGACCTATACTTTTGGCTGTAGCGACAATTGAATGATCATTGATGTCATAATCACGTGCCCAGCAACGGCTCTTACTCCATGGAAACCAGGGAAATTTGCAATTTTTCAACAGCTGCCGATGCCTGGCTGAATTCCGCATCTTTTGGCACCTTACTGAAGTGGGTCAGTGTTCAGTTGTACTTTTTACAGCAGACTGCATCAAGTACCTTGTGTTTTTCACGTACAAATGGTGTGGTTTTTCTACACGTAGATAAAGACATTGAGATTGTCTTGGACTTAGAAGTAAGGCAATTGCTGGGTAGGTTAAATGGGCTTGGCCCAAAGATTTCAGGTCTTCTGGGCTACCGAAGGGCACATAACTTATAGTCAAAAGTTGAATATAGTAATGACCAGTCGCGATTGTACAGAGTACAGTGTAGCCGATTTCAATTAACAAAAAGACCAGGCAAAAATGCAAAATTGGAAAAATTGTTCCAGTGCTGCTGGTAAGAGGCTAATCCGACGTATTTTGTGACGACAAATCGAATGGTGCAAACCGCGTTGCTCTCCGACCAATACTTTTGCCTGTAGTGACAATTGAATGATCATTTATGTCATAATCACGTGCCCAGCAACGGCTCTTACTCCATGGAAACCAGGGAAATTTGCAATTTTTCAACAGCTGCCGATACCTGGCTCAATTCCACATCTTTAGGCACCTTATTCATGTGGGTCTGTGGTCAGTTGTACTTTTTACAGCAGACTGTATCAAGTACCTTGTGTTTTTTATGTACAAATGGTGTGGTTTTCCTACACGTAGATAAAGACATTGAGATTGTCTTGCACTTAGAAGTAACACAATTGCTGGGTGAGTTAAATGGGCTTAGCCCAAAGATTTGACGTCTTCTGGGCTAGCGAAGGGCACATAACTTATAGTCAAAAGTTGAATATAGTAATGACCAGTCGCGATTGTACAGAGTACAGTGTATCCGATTTCAATTAACAAAAAGACCAGGTAAAAATGCAAAAGTGGAACAACTGTTCCAGTGCTGCTGGTAAGAGGCTAATCCGACGTATTTTGTGACGAGAAATCGAATGGTGCAAACCGCGTTGCTCTCCGACCAATACTTTTGGCTGTAGCGACAATTGAATGATCATTTATGTCATAATCACGTGCCCAGCAACGGCTCTTACTCCATGGAAATCAGGGATATTTCCAATTTTTTAACAGCTGCCGATGCCTGGCTCAATTCCGAATCTTTTGGCACCTTACTGAAGTGGGTCAGTGTTCAGTTGTACTTTTTACAGCAGACTGTATCAAGTACCTTGTGTTTTTCATGTACAAATGGTGTGGTTTTTCTACACGTAGATAAAGACATTGAGATTGTCTTGGACTTAGAAGTAAGGCAATTGCTGGGTGAGTTAAATGGGCTTAGCCCAAAGATTTGACGTCTTCTGTGCTACCGAAGGGCACATAACTTATAGTCAAAAGTTGAATATAGTAATGACCAGTCGCGATTGTACAGAGTACAGTGTAGCCGATTTCAATTAACAAAAAGACCAGGCAAAAATGCAAAAGTGGAACAACTGTTCCAGTGCTGCTGGTAAGAGGCTAATCCGACGTATTTTGTGACGAGAAATCGAATGGTGCAATCCGCGTTGCTCTCCGACCAATACTTTTGGCTGTAGCGACAATTGAATGATCATTTATGTCATAATCACGTGCGTAGCAACGGCTCTTACTCCATGGAAACCAGGGAAATTTGCAATTTTTCAACAGCTGTCGATGCCTGGCTCAATTCCGAATCTTTTGGCACCTTACTGAAGTGGGTCAGTGTTCAGTTGTACTTTTTACAGCAGACTGTATCAAGTACCTTGTGTTTTTTATGTACAAATGGTGTGGTTTTTCTACACGTAGATAAAGACATTGAGATTGTCTTGCACTTAGAAGTAAGGCAATTGCTGGGTGAGTTAAATGGGCTTAGCCCAAAGATTTCAGGTCTTCTGGGCTACCGAAGGGCACATAACTTATAGTCAAAAGTTGAATATAGTAATGACCAGTCGCGATTGTACAGAGTACAGTGTAGCCGATTTCAATTATCAAAAAGACCAGGTAAAAATGCAAAAGTGGAAAAACTGTTCCAGTGCTGCTGGTAAGAGGCTAATCCGACGTATTTTGTGACGAGAAATCGAATGGTGCAAACCGCGTTGCTTTCCGACTAATACTTTTGCCTGTAGTGACAATTGAATGATCATTTATGTCATAATCACGTGCCCAGCAAGGGCTCTTACTCCATGGAAACCAGGGAAATTTGCAATTTTTCAACAGCTGCCGATGCCTGGCTCAATTCCGCATCTTTTGGCACCTTACTGAAGTGGGTCAGTGTTCAGTTGTACTTTTTACAGCAGACTGTATCAAGTACCTTGTGTTTTTCACGTACAAATGGTGTGATTTTTCTACACGTAGATAAAGACATTGAGATTGTCTTGCACTTAGAAGTAAGGCAATTGCTGGGTGAGTTAAATGGGCTTAGCCCAAAGATTTCAGGTCTACTGGGCTACCGAAGGGCACATAACTTATAGTCAAAAGTTGAATATAGTAATGACCAATAGCGATTGTACAGAGTACAGTGTAGCCGATTTCAATTATCAAAAAGACCAGGCAAAAATGCAAAAGTGGAAAAACTGTTCCAGTGCTGCTGGTAAGAGGCTAATTCGACGTATTTTGTGACGAGAAATCGAATGGTGCAAACCGCGTTGCTCTCCGACCAATACTTTTGGCTGTAGCGACATTTAAATGATCATTTATGTCATAATCACGTTCCCAGCAACGGCTCTTACTCCATGGAAACCAGGGATATTTGCAATTTTTTAACAGCTGCCGATGCCTGGCCCAATTCCGAATCTTTTGGCACCTTATAAATGTGGGTCAGTGTTTAGTTGTACATTTTACAGCAGACTGTATCAAGTACCTTGTGTTTTTTATGTACAAATGGTGTGGTTTTCCTACACGTAGATAAAGACATTGAGATTGTCTTGCACTTAGAAGTAAGGCAATTGCTGGGTGAGTTAAATGGGCTTAGCCAGTGCTGCTGGTAAGAGGCTAATCCGACGTATTTTGTGACGACAAATCGAATGGTGCAAACCGCGTTGCTCTCCGACCAATACTTTTGCCTGTAGTGACAATTGAATGATCATTTTGTCATAATTACGTGCCCAGCAACGGCTCTTACTCCATGGAAACCAGGGAAATTTGCAATTTTTCAACAGCTGCCGATACCTGGCTCAATTCCGCATCTTTTGGCACCTTATTCATGTGGGTCTGTGGTCAGTTGTACTTTTTACAGCAGACTGTATCAAGTACCTTGTGTTTTTCATGTACAAATGGTGTGGTTTTTTCTACACGTAGATAAAGACATTGAGATTGTCTTGGACTTAGAAGTAAGACAATTGCTGGGTGAGTTAAATGGGCTTAGCCCAAAGATTTGACGTCTTCTGGGCTACCGAAGGGCACATAACTTATAGTCAAAAGTTGAATATAGTAATGACCAGTCGCGATTGTACAGAGTACAGTGTAGCCGATTTCAATTAACAAAAAGACCAGGTAAAAATGCAAAAGTGGAAAAACTGTTCCAGTTGCTGCTGGTAAGAGGCTAATCCGACGTATTTTGTGACGAGATATCGAATGGTGCAATCCGCGTTGCTCTCCGACTAATACTTTTGGCTGTAGTTACAATTGAATGATCATTTATGTCATAATCACGTGCCCAGCAACGGCTCTTACTCCATGGAAACCAGGGAAATTTGCAATTTGTCAACAGCTGCCGATGCCTGCCTCAATTCCGAATCTTTTGGCACCTTACTGAAGTGGGTCAGTGTTCAGTTGTACTTTTTACAGCAGACTGTATCAAGTACCTTGTGTTTTTCACGTACAAATGGTGTGGTTTTTCTACACGTAGATAAAGACATTGAGATTGTTTTGGACTTAGAAATAAGACAATTGCTGGGTGAGTTAAATGGGCTTAGCCCAAAGATTTGACGTCTTCTGGGCTACCGAAGGGCACATAACATATAGTCAAAAGTTGAATATAGTAATGACCAGTCGCGATGGTACATAGTACAGTGTAGCCGATTTCAATTAACAAAAAGACCAGGCAAAAATGCAAAATTGGAAAAATTGTTCCAGTGCTGCTGGAAAGAGGCTAATCCGACGTATTTTGTGACGAGAAATCGAATGGTGCAAACCGCGTTGCTCTCCGACTAATACTTTTGCCTGTAGTGACAATTGAATGATCATTTATGTCATAATCACGTGCACAGCAACGGCTCTTACTCCATGGAAACCAGGGAAATTTGCAATTTTTCAACAGCTGCCGATACCTGGCTCAATTCCGCATCTTTTGGCACCTTATTCATGTGGGTCAGTGTTCAGTTGTACTTTTTACAGCAGACTGTATCAAGTACCTTGTGTTTTTCACGTACAAATGGTGTGGTTTTTCTACACGTAGATAAAGACATTGAGATTGTCTTGCACTTAGAAGTAAGGCAATTGCTGGGTGAGTTAAATGGGCTTAGCCCAAAGATTTTAGGTCTTCTGGGCTACCGAAGGGCACATAACTTATAGTCAAAAGTTGAATATAGTAATGACCAGTCGCGATTGTACAGAGTACAGTGTAGCCGATTTCAATTAACAAAAAGACCAGGCAAAAATGCAAAAGTGGAACAACTGTTCCAGTGCTGCTGGTAAGAGGCTAATCCGACGTATTTTGTGACGAGAAATCGAATGGTGCAAACCGCGTTGCTCTCCGACCTATACTTTTGACTGTAGCGACAATTCAATGATCATTGATGTCATAATCACGTGCCCAGCAACGGCTCTTACTCCATGGAAACCAGGGATATTTGCAATTTTTTAACAGCTGCCGATGCCTGGCCCAATTCCGCATCTTTTGGCACCTTATAAATGTGGGTCAGTGTTTAGTTGTACCTTTTACAGCAGACTGTATCAAGTACCTTGTGTTTTTTATGTACAAATGGTCTGGTTTTTCTACACGTAGATGAAGACATTGAGATTGTCTTGGACTTAGAAGTAAGACAATTGCTGGGTGAGTTAAATGGGCTCAGCCAAAGATTTCAGGTCTTCTGGGCTACCGAAGGGCACATAACTTATAGTCAAAAGTTGAATATAGTAATGACCAGTCGCGATTGTACAGAGTACAGTGTAGCCGGTTTCAATTAACAAAAAGACCAGGCAAAAATGCAAAAGTGGAAAAACTGTTCCAGTGCTGCTGGTAAGAGGCTAATCCGACGTATTTTGTGACGAGAAATCGAATGGTGCAAACCGCGTTGCTCTCCGACCAATACTTTTGGCTGTAGTGACAATTGAATGATTATTGATGTCATAATCACGTCCCCAGCAACGGCTCTTACTCCATGGAAACCAGGGATATTAGCAATTTTTTAACAGCTGCCGATGCCTGGCCCAATTCCGCATCTTTTGGCACCTTATAAGTGTGGGTCAGTGTTTAGTTGTACTTTTTACAGCAGACTGTATCAAGTACCTTGTGTTTTTTATGTGCAAATGGTCTGGTTTTTCTACACGTAGATAAAGACATTGAGATTGTCTTGGACTTAGAAGTAAGACAATTGGCTGGGTGAGTTAAATGGGCTTAGCCCAATGATTTGACGTCTTCTGGGCTACCGAAGGGCACATAACTTATAGTCAAAAGTTGAATATAGTAATGACCAGTCGCGATTGTACAGAGTACAGTGTAGCCGGTTTCAATTAACAAAAAGACCAGGCAAAAATGCAAAAGTGGAAAAACTCTTCCAGTGCTACTAGTAAGAGGCTAATCCGACGTATTTTGTGACGAGAAATCGAATGGTGCAAACCGCGTTGCTCTCCGACCAATACTTTTGGCTGTAGTGACAATTGAATGATCATTTATGTCATAATCACGTGCCCAGCAACGGCTCTTACTCCATGGAAACCAGGGAAATTTGCAATTTTTCAACAGCTGCCGATGCCTGGCTCAATTCCGCATCTTTTGGCACCTTACTGAAGTAGGTCAGTGTTCAGTTGTACTTTTTACAGCAGACTGTATCAAGTACCTTGTGTGTTTCACGTACAAATGGTGTGGTTTTTCTACACGTAGATAAAGACATTGAGATTGTCTTGCACTTAGAAGTAAGGCAATTGCTGGGTGAGTTAAATGGGCTTAGCCCAAAGATTTCAGGTCTTCTGGGCTACCGAAGGGCACATAACTTATAGTCAAAAGTTGAATATAGTAATGACCAGTCGCGATTGTACAGAGTACAGTGTAGCCGATTTCAATTAACTAAAAGACCAGGCAAAAATGCAAAAGTGGAAAAACTGTTCCAGTGCTGCTGGTAAGAGGCTAATCCGACGTATTTTGTGACGAGAAATCGAATGGTGCAATCCGCGTTGCTCTCCAACCAACACTTTTGGCTGTAGCGACAATTGAATGATCATTGATGTCATAATCACGTGCGTAGCAACGGCTCTTACTCCATGGAAACCAGGAAAATTTGCAATTTGTCAACAGCTGCCGATACCTGGCTCAATTCCGCATCTTTTGGCACCTTATTCATGTGGGTCAGTGTTCAGTTGTACTTTTTACAGCAGACTGTATCAAGTACCTTGTGTTTTTCACGTACAAATGGTGTGGTTTTTCTACACGTAGATAAAGACATTGAGATTGTCTTGCACTTAGAAGTAAGGCAATTGCTGGGTGAGTTAAATGGGCTTAGCCCAAAGATTTCAGGTCTTCTGGGCTACCGAAGGGCACATAACATATAGTCAAAAGTTGAATATAGTAATGACCAGTCGCGATTGTACAGAGTACAGTGTAGCCGATTTCAATTAACAAAAAGACCAGGCAAAAATGCAAAAGTGGAAAAACTGTTCCAGTGCTGCTGGTAACAGGCTAATCCGACGTATTTTGTGACGAGAAATCGAATGGTGCAAACCGCGTTGCTCTCCGACCTATACTTTTGACTGTAGCGACAATTCAATGATCATTGATGTCATAATCACGTGCGCAGCAACGGCTCTTACTCCATGGAAACCAGGGATATTTGCAATTTTTTAACAGCTGCCGATGCCTGGCCCAATTCCGCATCTTTTGGCACTTTATAAATGTGGGTCAGTTTTTAGTTGTACTTTTTACAGCAGACTGTATCAAGTACCTTGTGTTTTTTATGTACAAATGGTGTGGTTTTTCTACACGTAGATAAAGACATTGAGATTGTCTTGGACTTAGAAGTAAGACAATTGCTGGGTGAGTTAAATGGGCTTGACCCAAAGATTTGACGTCTTCTGGGCTACCGAAGGGCACATAACTTATAGTCAAAAGTTGGATATAGTAATGACCAGTCGCGATTGTACAGAGTACAGTGTAGCCGATTTCAATTAACAAAAAGACCAGGTAAAAATGCAAAAGTGGAAAAACTCTTCCAGTGCTACTAGTAAGAGGCTAATCCGACGTATTTTGTGACGAGAAATCGAATGGTGCAAACCGCGTTGCTCTCCGACCAATACTTTTGGCTGTAGTGACAATTGAATGATTATTGATGTCATAATCACGTCCCCAGCAACGGCTCTTACTCCATGGAAACCAGGGATATTAGCAATTTTTTAACAGCTGCCGATGCCTGGCCCAATTCCGCAACTTTTGGCACCTTATAAATGTGGGTCAGTGTTTAGTTGTACTTTTTACAGCAGACTGTATCAAGTACCTTGTGTTTTTTATGTGCAAATGGTCTGGTTTTTCTACACGTAGATAAAGACATTGAGATTGTCTTGGACTTAGAAGTAAGACAATTGCTGGGTGAGTTAAATGGGCTTAGCCAAATGATTTGACGTCTTCTGGGCTACCGAAGGGCACATAACTTATAGTCAAAAGTTGAATATAGTAATGACCAGTCGCGATTGTACAGAGTACAGTGTAGCCGATTTCAATTAACAAAAAGACCAGGCAAAAATGCAAAAGTGGAAAAACTGCTCCAGTGCTACTAGTAAGAGGCTAATCCGACGTATTTTGTGACGAGAAATCGAATGGTGCAAACCGCGTTGCTCTCCGACCAATACTTTTGGCTGTACTGACAATTGAATGATCATTTATGTCATAATCACGTGCCCAGCAACGGCTCTTACTCCATGGAAACCAAGGACATTTGCAATTTTTTAACAGCTGCCGATGCCTGGCCCAATTCCGCATCTTTTGGCACCTTATAAATGTGGGTCAGTGTTTAGTTGTACATTTTACAGCAGACTGTATCAAGTACCTTGTGTTTTTTATGTACAAATGGTGTGGTTTTTCTACACGTAGATAAAGACATTGAGATTGTCTTGGACTTAGAAGTAAGGCAATTGCTGGGTGAGTTAAATGGGCTTAGCCCAAAGATTTGACGTCTTCTCGGCTACCGAAGGGCACATAACTTATAGTCAAAAGTTGAATATAGTAATGACCAGTCGCGATTGTACAGAGTACAGTGTAGCCGGTTTCAATTAACAAAAAGACCAGGCAAAAATGCAAAAGTGGAAAAACTCTTCCAGTGCTACTAGTAAGAGGCTAATCCGACGTATTTTGTGACGAGAAATGGAATGGTGCAATCAGCGTTGCTCTCCGACCAATACTTTTGGCTGTAGCGACAATTGAATGATCATTGATGCCATAATCACGTGCACAGCAACGGCTCTTACTCTATGGAAACCAGGGAAATTTGCAATTCGTCAACAGCTGCCGATGCCTGGTTCAATTCCGAATCTTTTGGCACCTTACTGAAGTGGGTCAGTGTTCAGTTGTACTTTTTACAGCAGACTGTATCAAGTACCTTGTGTTTTTCATGTACAAATGGTGTGGTTTTTCTACACGTAGATAAAGACATTGAGATTGTCTTCGACTTAGAAGTAAGGCAATTGCTGGGTGAGTTAAATGGGCTTAGCCCAAAGATTTCAGGTCTTCTGGGCTACCGAAGGGCACATAACATATAGTCAAAAGTTGAATATAGTAATGACCAGTCGCGATGGTACATAGTACAGTGTAGCCGATTTCAATTAACAAAAAGACCAGGCAAAAATGCAAAATTGGAAAAACTGTTCCAGTGCTGCTGGTAAGAGGCTAATCCGACGTATTTTGTGACGACAAATCGAATGGTGCAAACCGCGTTGCTCTCCGACCAATACTTTTGCCTGTAGTGACAATTGAATGATCATTTTGTCATAATTACGTGCCCAGCAACGGCTCTTACTCCATGGAAACCAGGGAAATTTGCAATTTTTCAACAGCTGCCGATGCCTGGCTCAATTCCGCATCTTTTGGCACCTTTTTCATGTGGGTCTGTGGTCAGTTGTACTTTTTACAGCAGACTGTATCAAGTACCTTGTGTTTTTCATGTACAAATGGTGTGGGTTTTCTACACGTAGATAAAGACATTGAGATTGTCTTGGACTTAGAAGTAAGACAATTGATGGGTGAGTTAAATGGGCTTAGCCCAAAGATTTGACGTCTTCTGGGCTACCGAAGGGCACATAACATATAGTCAAAAGTTGAATATAGTAATGACCAGTCGCGATGGTACATAGTACAGTGTAGCCGATTTCAATTAACAAAAAGACCAGGCAAAAATGCAAAATTGGAAAAATTGTTCCAGTGCTGCTGGTAAGAGGCTAATCCGACGTATTTTGTGACGAGAAATCGAATGGTGCAAACCGCGTTGCTCTCCGACTAATACTTTTGCCTGTAGTGACAATTGAATGATCATTTATGTCATAATCACGTGCACAGCAACGGCTCTTACTCCATGGAAACCAGGGAAATTTGCAATTTTTCAACAGCTGCCGATACCTGGCTCAATTCCGCATCTTTTGGCACCTTATTCATGTGGGTCAGTGTTCAGTTGTACTTTTTACAGCAGACTGTATCAAGTACCTTGTGTTTTTCACGTACAAATGGTGTGGTTTTTCTACACGTAGATAAAGACATTGAGATTGTCTTGCACTTAGAAGTAAGGCAATTGCTGGGTGAGTTAAATGGGCTTAGCCCAAAGATTTTAGGTCTTCTGGGCTACCGAAGGGCACATATCTTATAGTCAAAAGTTGAATATAGTAATGACCAGTCGCGATTGTACAGAGTACAGTGTAGCCGATTTCAATTAACAAAAAGACCAGGCAAAAATGCAAAAGTGGAAAAACTGTTCCAGTGCTGCTGGTAAGAGGCTAATCCGACGTATTTTGTGACGAGAAATCGAATGGTGCAAACCGCGTTGCTCTCCGACCTATACTTTTGACTGTAGCGACAATTCAATGATCATTGATGTCATAATCACGTGCCCAGCAACGGCTCTTACTCCATGGAAACCAGGGATATTTGCAATTTTTTAACAGCTGCCGATGCCTGGCCCAATTCCGCATCTTTTGGCACCTTATAAGTGTGGGTCAGTGTTTAGTTGTACTTTTTACAGCAGACTGTATCAAGTACCTTGTGTTTTTTATGTGCAAATGGTCTGATTTTTCTACACGTAGATAAAGACATTGAGATTGTCTTGCACTTAGAAGTAAGGCAATTGCTGGGTGAGTTAAATGGGCTTAGCCCAAAGATTTGACGTCTTCTGGGCTACCGAAGGGCACATAACATATAGTCAAAAGTTGAATATAGTAATGACCAGTCGCGATGGTACATAGTACAGTGTAGCCGATTTCAATTAACAAAAAGACCAGGCAAAAATGCAAAATTGGAAAAATTGTTCCAGTGCTGCTGGTAAGAGGCTAATCCGACGTATTTTGTGACGAGAAATCGAATGGTGCAAACCGCGTTGCTCTCCGACTAATACTTTTGCCTGTAGTGACAATTGAATGATCATTTATGTCATAATCACGTGCACAGCAACGGCTCTTACTCCATGGAAACCAGGGAAATTTGCAATTTTTCAACAGCTGCCGATACCTGGCTCAATTCCGCATCTTTTGGCACCTTATTCATGTGGGTCAGTGTTCAGTTGTACTTTTTACAGCAGACTGTATCAAGTACCTTGTGTTTTTCACGTACAAATGGTGTGGTTTTTCTACACGTAGATAAAGACATTGAGATTGTCTTGCACTTAGAAGTAAGGCAATTGCTGGGTGAGTTAAATGGGCTTAGCCCAAAGATTTCAGGTCTTCTGGGCTACCGAACGGCACATAACATATAGTCAAAAGTTGAATATAGTAATGACCAGTCGCGATTGTACAGAGTACAGTGTAGCCGATTTCAATTAACAAAAAGACCAGGCAAAAATGCAAAAGTGGAAAAACTGTTCCAGTGCTGCTGGTAAGAGGCTAATCCGACGTATTTTGTGACGAGAAATCGAATGGTGCAAACCGCGTTGCTCTCCGACCTATACTTTTGACTGTAGCGACAATTCAATGATCATTGATGTCATAATCACGTGCCCAGCAACGGCTCTTACTCCATGGAAACCAGGGATATTTGCAATTTTTTAACAGCTGCCGATGCCTGGCCCAATTCCGCATCTTTTGGCACCTTATAAATGTGGGTCAGTTTTTAGTTGTACTTTTTACAGCAGACTGTATCAAGTACCTTGTGTTTTTTATGTACAAATGGTGTGGTTTTTCTACACGTAGATAAAGACATTGAGATTGTCTTGGACTTAGAAGTAAGACAATTGCTGGGTGAGTTAAATGGGCTTAGCCCAAAGATTTGACGTCTTCTGGGCTACCGAAGGGCACATAACTTATAGTCAAAAGTTGAATATAGTAATGACCAGTCGCGATTGTACAGAGTACAGTGTAGCCGATTTCAATTAACAAAAACACCAGGTAAAAATGCAAAAGTGGAACAACTGTTCCAGTGCTGCTGGTAAGAGGCTAATCCGACGTATTTTGTGACGAGAAATCGAATGGTGCAAACGGCGTTGCTCTCCGACTAATACTTTTGGCTGTAGTGACAATTGAATGATCATTGATGTCATAATCACGTGCCCAGCAACGGCTCTTACTCCATGGAAACCAGGGATATTTGCAATTTTTCAACAGCTGCCGATGCCTGGCTCAATTCCGCATCTTTTGGCACCTTACTAAAGTAGGTCAGTGTTCAGTTGTACTTTTTACAGCAGACTGTATCAAGTACCTTGTGTTTTTTACGTACAAATGGTGTGGTTTTTCTACACGTAGATAAAGACATTGAGATTGTCTTGCACTTAGAAGTAAGGCAATTGCTGGGTGAGTTAAATGGGCTTAGCCCAAAGATTTCAGGTCTTCTGGGCTACCGAAGGGCACATTACTTATAGTCAAAAGTTGAATATAGTAATGACCAGTCGCGATTGTACAGAGTACAGTGTAGCCGATTTCAATTAACAAAAAGACCAGGCAAAAATGCAAAACTGGAAAAACTGTTCCAGTGCTGCTGGTAAGAGGCTAATCCGACGTATTTTGTGACGAGAAATCGAATGGTGCAAACCGCGTTGCTCTCCGACCAATACTTTTGGCTGTAGTGACAATTGAATGATTATTGATGTCATAATCACGTGCCCAGCAACGGCTCTTACTCCATGGAAACCAGGGATATTAGCAATTTTTTAACAGCTGCCGATGCCTGGCCCAATTCCGCATCTTTTGGCACCTTATAAATGTGGGTCAGTGTTTAGTTGTACTTTTTACAGCAGACTGTATCAAGTACCTTGTGTTTTTTATGTGCAAATGGTATGGTTTTTCTACACGTAGATAAAGACATTGAGATTGTCTTGGACTTAGAAGTAAGACAATTGCTGGGTGAGTTAAATGGGCTTAGCCAAATGATCTGACGTCTTCTGGGCTACCGAAGGGCACATAACTTATAGTCAAAAGTTGAATATAGTAATGACCAGTCGCGATTGTACAGAGTACAGTGTAGCCGATTTCAATTAACAAAAACACCAGGTAAAAATGCAAAAGTGGAACAACTGTTCCAGTGCTGCTGGTAAGAGGCTAATCCGACGTATTTTGTGACGAGAAATCGAATGGTGCAAACCGCGTTGCTCTCCGACCTATACTTTTGACTGTAGCGACAATTCAATGATCATTGATGTCATAATCACGTGCCCAGCAACGGCTCTTACTCCATGGAAACCAGGGATATTTGCAATTTTTTAACAGCTGCCGATGCCTGGCCCAATTCCGCATCTTTTGGCACCTTATAAGTGTGGGTCAGTGTTTAGTTGTACTTTTTACAGCAGACTGTATCAAGTACCTTGTGTTTTTTATGTGCAAATGGTCTGATTTTTCTACACGTAGATAAAGACATTGAGATTGTCTTGCACTTAGAAGTAAGGCAATTGCTGGGTGAGTTAAATGGGCTTAGCCCAAAGATTTGACGTCTTCTGGGCTACCGAAGGGCACATAACATATAGTCAAAAGTTGAATATAGTAATGACCAGTCGCGATGGTACATAGTACAGTGTAGCCGATTTCAATTAACAAAAAGACCAGGCAAAAATGCAAAATTGGAAAAATTGTTCCAGTGCTGCTGGTAAGAGGCTAATCCGACGTATTTTGTGACGAGAAATCGAATGGTGCAAACCGCGTTGCTCTCCGACTAATACTTTTGCCTGTAGTGACAATTGAATGATCATTTATGTCATAATCACGTGCACAGCAACGGCTCTTACTCCATGGAAACCAGGGAAATTTGCAATTTTTCAACAGCTGCCGATACCTGGCTCAATTCCGCATCTTTTGGCACCTTATTCATGTGGGTCAGTGTTCAGTTGTACTTTTTACAGCAGACTGTATCAAGTACCTTGTGTTTTTCACGTACAAATGGTGTGGTTTTTCTACACGTAGATAAAGACATTGAGATTGTCTTGCACTTAGAAGTAAGGCAATTGCTGGGTGAGTTAAATGGGCTTAGCCCAAAGATTTCAGGTCTTCTGGGCTACCGAACGGCACATAACATATAGTCAAAAGTTGAATATAGTAATGACCAGTCGCGATTGTACAGAGTACAGTGTAGCCGATTTCAATTAACAAAAAGACCAGGCAAAAATGCAAAAGTGGAAAAACTGTTCCAGTGCTGCTGGTAAGAGGCTAATCCGACGTATTTTGTGACGAGAAATCGAATGGTGCAAACCGCGTTGCTCTCCGACCTATACTTTTGACTGTAGCGACAATTCAATGATCATTGATGTCATAATCACGTGCCCAGCAACGGCTCTTACTCCATGGAAACCAGGGATATTTGCAATTTTTTAACAGCTGCCGATGCCTGGCCCAATTCCGCATCTTTTGGCACCTTATAAATGTGGGTCAGTTTTTAGTTGTACTTTTTACAGCAGACTGTATCAAGTACCTTGTGTTTTTTATGTACAAATGGTGTGGTTTTTCTACACGTAGATAAAGACATTGAGATTGTCTTGGACTTAGAAGTAAGACAATTGCTGGGTGAGTTAAATGGGCTTAGCCCAAAGATTTGACGTCTTCTGGGCTACCGAAGGGCACATAACTTATAGTCAAAAGTTGAATATAGTAATGACCAGTCGCGATTGTACAGAGTACAGTGTAGCCGATTTCAATTAACAAAAACACCAGGTAAAAATGCAAAAGTGGAACAACTGTTCCAGTGCTGCTGGTAAGAGGCTAATCCGACGTATTTTGTGACGAGAAATCGAATGGTGCAAACGGCGTTGCTCTCCGACTAATACTTTTGGCTGTAGTGACAATTGAATGATCATTGATGTCATAATCACGTGCCCAGCAACGGCTCTTACTCCATGGAAACCAGGGATATTTGCAATTTTTCAACAGCTGCCGATGCCTGGCTCAATTCCGCATCTTTTGGCACCTTACTAAAGTAGGTCAGTGTTCAGTTGTACTTTTTACAGCAGACTGTATCAAGTACCTTGTGTTTTTTACGTACAAATGGTGTGGTTTTTCTACACGTAGATAAAGACATTGAGATTGTCTTGCACTTAGAAGTAAGGCAATTGCTGGGTGAGTTAAATGGGCTTAGCCCAAAGATTTCAGGTCTTCTGGGCTACCGAAGGGCACATTACTTATAGTCAAAAGTTGAATATAGTAATGACCAGTCGCGATTGTACAGAGTACAGTGTAGCCGATTTCAATTAACAAAAAGACCAGGCAAAAATGCAAAACTGGAAAAACTGTTCCAGTGCTGCTGGTAAGAGGCTAATCCGACGTATTTTGTGACGAGAAATCGAATGGTGCAAACCGCGTTGCTCTCCGACCAATACTTTTGGCTGTAGTGACAATTGAATGATTATTGATGTCATAATCACGTGCCCAGCAACGGCTCTTACTCCATGGAAACCAGGGATATTAGCAATTTTTTAACAGCTGCCGATGCCTGGCCCAATTCCGCATCTTTTGGCACCTTATAAATGTGGGTCAGTGTTTAGTTGTACTTTTTACAGCAGACTGTATCAAGTACCTTGTGTTTTTTATGTGCAAATGGTATGGTTTTTCTACACGTAGATAAAGACATTGAGATTGTCTTGGACTTAGAAGTAAGACAATTGCTGGGTGAGTTAAATGGGCTTAGCCAAATGATCTGACGTCTTCTGGGCTACCGAAGGGCACATAACTTATAGTCAAAAGTTGAATATAGTAATGACCAGTCGCGATTGTACAGAGTACAGTGTAGCCGATTTCAATTAACAAAAACACCAGGTAAAAATGCAAAAGTGGAACAACTGTTCCAGTGCTGCTGGTAAGAGGCTAATCCGACGTATTTTGTGACGAGAAATCGAATGGTGCAAACGGCGTTGCTCTCCGACTAATACTTTTGGCTGTAGTGACAATTGAATGATCATTGATGTCATAATCACGTGCCCAGCAACGGCTCTTACTCTATGGAAACCAGGGATATTTGCAATTTTTCAACAGCTGCCGATGCCTGGCTCAATTCCGCATCTTTTGGCACCTTACTAAAGTAGGTCAGTGTTCAGTTGTACTTTTTACAGCAGACTGTATCAAGTACCTTGTGTTTTTTACGTACAAATGGTGTGGTTTTTCTACACGTAGATAAAGACATTGAGATTGTCTTGCACTTAGAAGTAAGGCAATTGCTGGGTGAGTTAAATGGGCTTAGCCCAAAGATTTCAGGTCTTCTGGGCTACCGAAGGGCACATTACTTATAGTCAAAAGTTGAATATAGTAATGACCAGTCGCGATTGTACAGAGTACAGTGTAGCCGATTTCAATTAACAAAAAGACCAGGCAAAAATGCAAAACTGGAAAAACTGTTCCAGTGCTGCTGGTAAGAGGCTAATCCGACGTATTTTGTGACGAGAAATCGAATGGTGCAAACCGCGTTGCTCTCCGACCAATACTTTTGGCTGTAGTGACAATTGAATGATTATTGATGTCATAATCACGTGCCCAGCAACGGCTCTTACTCCATGGAAACCAGGGATATTAGCAATTTTTTAACAGCTGCCGATGCCTGGCCCAATTCCGCATCTTTTGGCACCTTATAAATGTGGGTCAGTGTTTAGTTGTACTTTTTACAGCAGACTGTATCAAGTACCTTGTGTTTTTTTATGTGCAAATGGTATGGTTTTTCTACACGTAGATAAAGACATTGAGATTGTCTTGGACTTAGAAGTAAGACAATTGCTGGGTGAGTTAAATGGGCTTAGCCAAATGATCTGACGTCTTCTGGGCTACCGAAGGGCACATAACTTATAGTCAAAAGTTGAATATAGTAATGACCAGTCGCGATTGTACAGAGTACAGTGTAGCCGATTTCAATTAACAAAAAGACCAGGCAAAAATGCAAAAGTGGAAAAACTGCTCCAGTGCTACTAGTAAGAGGCTAATCCGACGTATTTTGTGACGAGAAATCGAATGGTGTAAACCGCGTTGCTCTCCGACCAATACTTTTGGCTGTAGTGACAATTGAATGATCATTTATGTCATAATCACGTGCACAGCAACGGCTCTTACTCCATGGAAACCAGGGAAATTTGCAATTTTTCAACAGCTGCCGATGCGTGGCTCAATTCCGCATCTTTTGGCACCTTACTGAAGTGGGTCAGTGTTCAGTTGTACTTTTTACTGCAGACTGTATCAAGTACCTTGTGTTTTTCACGTACAAATGGTCTGGTTTTTCTACACGTAGATAAAGACATTGAGATTGTCTTGCACTTAGAAGTAAGGCAATTGCTGGGTGAGTTAAATGGGCTTAGCCCAAAGATTTCAGGTCTTCTGAGCTACCGAAGGGCACATAACTTGTAGTCAAAAGTTGAATATAGTAATGACCAGTCGCGATTGTACAGAGTACAGTGTAGCCGATTTCAATGAACAAAAAGACCAGGCAAAAATGCAAAAGTGGAAAAACTGTTCCAGTGCTGCTGGAAAGAGGCTAATCCGACGTATTTTGTGACGAGAAATCGAATGGTGCAAACCGCGTTGCTCTCCGACCAATACTTTTGGCTGTAGTGACAATTGAATGATCATTGATGCCATAATCACGTGTCCAGCAACGGCTCTTACTCCATGGAAACCAGGGAAATTTGGAATTTTTCAACAGCTGCCGATGCCTGGCTCAATTCCGCATCTTTTGGCACCTTACTGAAGTGGGTCAGTGTTCAGTTGTACTTTTTACAGCAGACTGTATCAAGTACCTTGTGTTTTTCACGTACAAATGGTCTGGTTTTTCTACACGTAGATAAAGACATTGAGATTTTCTTGCACTTAGAAGTAAGGCAATTGCTGGGTGAGTTAAATGGGCTTAGCCCAAAGATTTCAGGTCTTCTGGGCTACCGAAGGGCACATAACTTATAGTCAAAAGTTGAATATAGTAATGACCAGTCGCGATTGTACAGAGTACAGTGTAGCCGATTTCAATTAACAAAAAGACCAGGCAAAAATGCAAAAGTGGAAAAACTGTTCCAGTGCTGCTGGTAAGAGGATAATCCGACGTATTTTGTGACGAGAAATCGAATGGTGCAAACCGCGTTGCTCTCCGACTTATACTGTTGACTGTAGCGACAATTCAATGATCATTGATGTCATAATCACGTGCCCAGCAACGGCTCTTACTCCATGGAAACCAGGGATATTTGCAATTTTTCAACAGCTGCCGATGCCTGTCCCAATTCCGCATCTTTTGGCACCTTATAAATGTGGGTCAGTGTTTAGTTGTACTTTTTACAGCAGACTGTATCAAGTACCTTGTGTTTTTTATGTGCAAATGGTGTGGTTTTTCTACACGTAGATAAAGACATTGAGATTGTCTTGGACTTAGAAGAAAGGCAATTGCTGGGTGAGTTAAATGGGCTTAGCCCAATGATTTGACGTCTTCTGGGCTACCGAAGGGCACATAACTTATAGTCAAAAGTTGAATATAGTAATGACCAATAGCGATTGTACAGAGTACAGTGTAGCCGGTTTCAATTAACAAAAAGACGAGGCAAAAATGCAAAAGTGGAAAAACTCTTCCAGTGCTACTAGTAAGAGGCTAATCCGACGTATTTTGTGACGAGAAATCGAATGGTGCAATCCGCGTTGCTCTCCGACCAATACTTTTGGCTGTAGCGACAATTCAATGATCATTGATGCCATAATCACGTGCACAGCAACGGCTCTTACTCCATGGAAACCAGGGAAATTTGCAATTTGTCAACAGCTGCCGATGCCTGGCTCAATTCCGAATCTTTTGGCACCTTACTGAAGTGGGTCAGTGTTCAGTTGTACTTTTTACAGCAGACTGTATCAAGTACCTTGTGTTTTTCATGTACAAATGGTGTGGTTTTTCTACACGTAGATAAAGACATTGAGATTGTCTTCGACTTAGAAGTAAGGCAATTGCTGGGTGAGTTAAATGGGCTTAGCCCAAAGATTTGACGTCTTCTGGGCTAGCGAAGGGCACATAACTTATAGTCAAAAGTTGAATATAGTAATGACCAGTCGCGATGGTACATAGTACAGTGTAGCCGATTTCAATTAACAAAAAGACCAGGCAAAAATGCAAAATTGGAAAAATTGTTCCAGTGCTGCTGGTAAGAGGCTAATCCGACGTATTTTGTGATGACAAATCGAATGGTGCAATCCGCGTTGCTCTCCGACTAATACTTTTGGCTGTAGTGACAATTGAATGATCATTTATGTCATAATCACGTGCCCAACAACGGCTCTTACTCCATGGAAACCAGGGAAATTTGCAATTTTTCAACAGCTGCCGATGCCTGGCTCAATTCCGAATCTTTTGGCACCTTACTGAAGTAGGTCAGTGTTCAGTTGTACTTTTTACAGCAGACTGTATCAAGTACCTTGTGTTTTTCACGTACAAATGGTGTGGTTTTTCTACACGTAGGTAAAGACATTGAGATTGTCTTGCACTTAGAAGTAAGGCAATTGCTGGGTGAGTTAAATGGGCTTAGCCCAAAGATTTCAGGTCTTCTGGGCTACCGAAGGGCACATAACTTATAGTCAAAAGTTGAATATAGTAATGACCAGTCGCGATTGTACAGAGTACAGTGTAGCCGATTTCAATTAAATAAAAGACCAGGCAAAAATGCAAAAGTGGAAAAACTGTTCCAGTGCTGCTGGTAAGAGGCTAATCCGGCGTATTTTGTGACGAGAAATCGAATGGTGCAAACCGCGTTGCTCTCCGACCAATACTTTTGGCTATAGTGACAATTGAATGATCATTGATGTCATAATCACGTGCCCAGCAACGGCTCTTACTCCATGGAAACCAGGGATATTAGCAATTTTTTAACAGCTGCCGATGCCTGGCCCAATTCCGCATCTTTTGGCACCTTATAAATGTGGGTCAGTGTTTAGTTGTACTTTTTACAGCAGACTGTATCAAGTACCTTGTGTTTTTTATGAGCAAATGGTCTGGTTTTTCTACACGTAGATAAAGACATTGAGATTGTCTTGGACTTAGAAGTAAGACAATTGCTGGGTGAGTTAAATGGGCTTAACCCAAAGATTTGACGTCTTCTGGGCTACCGAAGGGCACATAACTTATAGTCAAAAGTTGAATATAGTAATGACCAGTCGCGATTGTACAGAGTACAGTGTAGCCGATTTCAATTAACAAAAAGACCAGGCAAAAATGCAAAACTGGAAAAACTGTTCCAGTGCTGCTGGTAAGAGGCTAATCCGACGTATTTTGTGACGAGAAATCGAATGGTGCAAACCGCGTTGCTCTCCGACCAATACTTTTGGCTGTAGTGACAATTGAATGATTATTGATGTCATAATCACGTGCCCAGCAACGGCTCTTACTCCATGGAAACCAGGGATATTAGCAATTTTTTAACAGCTGCCGATGCCTGGCCCAATTCCGCATCTTTTGGCACCTTATAAATGTGGGTCAGTGTTTAGTTGTACTTTTTACAGCAGACTGTATCAAGTACCTTGTGTTTTTTTATGTGCAAATGGTATGGTTTTTCTACACGTAGATAAAGACATTGAGATTGTCTTGGACTTAGAAGTAAGACAATTGCTGGGTGAGTTAAATGGGCTTAGCCAAATGATCTGACGTCTTCTGGGCTACCGAAGGGCACATAACTTATAGTCAAAAGTTGAATATAGTAATGACCAGTCGCGATTGTACAGAGTACAGTGTAGCCGATTTCAATTAACAAAAAGACCAGGCAAAAATGCAAAAGTGGAAAAACTGCTCCAGTGCTACTAGTAAGAGGCTAATCCGACGTATTTTGTGACGAGAAATCGAATGGTGTAAACCGCGTTGCTCTCCGACCAATACTTTTGGCTGTAGTGACAATTGAATGATCATTTATGTCATAATCACGTGCACAGCAACGGCTCTTACTCCATGGAAACCAGGGAAATTTGCAATTTTTCAACAGCTGCCGATGCGTGGCTCAATTCCGCATCTTTTGGCACCTTACTGAAGTGGGTCAGTGTTCAGTTGTACTTTTTACTGCAGACTGTATCAAGTACCTTGTGTTTTTCACGTACAAATGGTCTGGTTTTTCTACACGTAGATAAAGACATTGAGATTGTCTTGCACTTAGAAGTAAGGCAATTGCTGGGTGAGTTAAATGGGCTTAGCCCAAAGATTTCAGGTCTTCTGAGCTACCGAAGGGCACATAACTTGTAGTCAAAAGTTGAATATAGTAATGACCAGTCGCGATTGTACAGAGTACAGTGTAGCCGATTTCAATGAACAAAAAGACCAGGCAAAAATGCAAAAGTGGAAAAACTGTTCCAGTGCTGCTGGAAAGAGGCTAATCCGACGTATTTTGTGACGAGAAATCGAATGGTGCAAACCGCGTTGCTCTCCGACCAATACTTTTGGCTGTAGTGACAATTGAATGATCATTGATGCCATAATCACGTGTCCAGCAACGGCTCTTACTCCATGGAAACCAGGGAAATTTGGAATTTTTCAACAGCTGCCGATGCCTGGCTCAATTCCGCATCTTTTGGCACCTTACTGAAGTGGGTCAGTGTTCAGTTGTACTTTTTACAGCAGACTGTATCAAGTACCTTGTGTTTTTCACGTACAAATGGTCTGGTTTTTCTACACGTAGATAAAGACATTGAGATTTTCTTGCACTTAGAAGTAAGGCAATTGCTGGGTGAGTTAAATGGGCTTAGCCCAAAGATTTCAGGTCTTCTGGGCTACCGAAGGGCACATAACTTATAGTCAAAAGTTGAATATAGTAATGACCAGTCGCGATTGTACAGAGTACAGTGTAGCCGATTTCAATTAACAAAAAGACCAGGCAAAAATGCAAAAGTGGAAAAACTGTTCCAGTGCTGCTGGTAAGAGGATAATCCGACGTATTTTGTGACGAGAAATCGAATGGTGCAAACCGCGTTGCTCTCCGACTTATACTGTTGACTGTAGCGACAATTCAATGATCATTGATGTCATAATCACGTGCCCAGCAACGGCTCTTACTCCATGGAAACCAGGGATATTTGCAATTTTTCAACAGCTGCCGATGCCTGTCCCAATTCCGCATCTTTTGGCACCTTATAAATGTGGGTCAGTGTTTAGTTGTACTTTTTACAGCAGACTGTATCAAGTACCTTGTGTTTTTTATGTGCAAATGGTGTGGTTTTTCTACACGTAGATAAAGACATTGAGATTGTCTTGGACTTAGAAGAAAGGCAATTGCTGGGTGAGTTAAATGGGCTTAGCCCAATGATTTGACGTCTTCTGGGCTACCGAAGGGCACATAACTTATAGTCAAAAGTTGAATATAGTAATGACCAATAGCGATTGTACAGAGTACAGTGTAGCCGGTTTCAATAACAAAAAGACGAGGCAAAAATGCAAAAGTGGAAAAACTCTTCCAGTGCTACTAGTAAGAGGCTAATCCGACGTATTTTGTGACGAGAAATCGAATGGTGCAATCCGCGTTGCTCTCCGACCAATACTTTTGGCTGTAGCGACAATTCAATGATCATTGATGCCATAATCACGTGCACAGCAACGGCTCTTACTCCATGGAAACCAGGGAAATTTGCAATTTGTCAACAGCTGCCGATGCCTGGCTCAATTCCGAATCTTTTGGCACCTTACTGAAGTGGGTCAGTGTTCAGTTGTACTTTTTACAGCAGACTGTATCAAGTACCTTGTGTTTTTCATGTACAAATGGTGTGGTTTTTCTACACGTAGATAAAGACATTGAGATTGTCTTCGACTTAGAAGTAAGGCAATTGCTGGGTGAGTTAAATGGGCTTAGCCCAAAGATTTGACGTCTTCTGGGCTAGCGAAGGGCACATAACTTATAGTCAAAAGTTGAATATAGTAATGACCAGTCGCGATGGTACATAGTACAGTGTAGCCGATTTCAATTAACAAAAAGACCAGGCAAAAATGCAAAATTGGAAAAATTGTTCCAGTGCTGCTGGTAAGAGGCTAATCCGACGTATTTTGTGATGACAAATCGAATGGTGCAATCCGCGTTGCTCTCCGACTAATACTTTTGGCTGTAGTGACAATTGAATGATCATTTATGTCATAATCACGTGCCCAACAACGGCTCTTACTCCATGGAAACCAGGGAAATTTGCAATTTTTCAACAGCTGCCGATGCCTGGCTCAATTCCGAATCTTTTGGCACCTTACTGAAGTAGGTCAGTGTTCAGTTGTACTTTTTACAGCAGACTGTATCAAGTACCTTGTGTTTTTCACGTACAAATGGTGTGGTTTTTCTACACGTAGGTAAAGACATTGAGATTGTCTTGCACTTAGAAGTAAGGCAATTGCTGGGTGAGTTAAATGGGCTTAGCCCAAAGATTTCAGGTCTTCTGGGCTACCGAAGGGCACATAACTTATAGTCAAAAGTTGAATATAGTAATGACCAGTCGCGATTGTACAGAGTACAGTGTAGCCGATTTCAATTAAATAAAAGACCAGGCAAAAATGCAAAAGTGGAAAAACTGTTCCAGTGCTGCTGGTAAGAGGCTAATCCGGCGTATTTTGTGACGAGAAATCGAATGGTGCAAACCGCGTTGCTCTCCGACCAATACTTTTGGCTATAGTGACAATTGAATGATCATTGATGTCATAATCACGTGCCCAGCAACGGCTCTTACTCCATGGAAACCAGGGATATTAGCAATTTTTTAACAGCTGCCGATGCCTGGCCCAATTCCGCATCTTTTGGCACCTTATAAATGTGGGTCAGTGTTTAGTTGTACTTTTTACAGCAGACTGTATCAAGTACCTTGTGTTTTTTATGAGCAAATGGTCTGGTTTTTCTACACGTAGATAAAGACATTGAGATTGTCTTGGACTTAGAAGTAAGACAATTGCTGGGTGAGTTAAATGGGCTTAACCCAAAGATTTGACGTCTTCTGGGCTACCGAAGGGCACATAACTTATAGTCAAAAGTTGAATATAGTAATGACCAGTCGCGATTGTACAGAGTACAGTGTAGCCGATTTCAATTAACAAAAAGACCAGGTAAAAATGCAAAAGTGGAAAAACTGTTCCAGTGCTGCTGGTAAGAGGTTAATCCGACGTATTTTGTGACGAGAAATCGAATGGTGCAAACCGCGTTGCTCTCCGACCAATACTTTTGGCTGTAGTGACAATTGAATGATCATTTATGTCATAATCACGTGCGTAGCAACGGCTCTTACTCCATGGAAACCAGGGAAATTTGCAATTTTTCAACAGCTGCCGATACCTGGCTCAATTCGGCATCTTTTGGCACCTTACTGAAGTGGGTCAGTGTTCAGTTGTACTTTTTACAGCAGACTGTATCAAGTACCTTGTGTTTTCCATGTACAAATGGTGTGGTTTTTCTACACGTAGATAAAGACATTGAGATTGTCTTGCACATAGAAGTAAGGCAATTGCTGGGTGAGTTAAATGGGCTTAGCCCAAAGATTTCAGGTCTTCTGGGCTACCGAAGGGCGCATAACTTATAGTCAAAAGTTGAATATAGTAATGACCAGTCGCGATGGTACAGAGTACAGTGTAGCCGATTTCAATTAACAAAAAGACCAGGCAAAAATGCAAAATTGGAAAAATTGTTCCAGTGCTGCTGGTAAGAGGCTAATCCGACGTATTTTGTGATGACAAATCGAATGGTGCAAACCGCGTTGCTCTCCGACCAATACTTTTGGCTGTAGTGACAATTGAATGATCATTTATGTCATAATCACGTGCCCAGCAACGGCTCTTACTCCATGGAAACCAGGGAAATTTGCAATTTTTTTAACAGCTGCCGATACCTGGCTCAATTCCGCATCTTTTGGCACCTTATTCATGTGGGTCTGTGATCAGTTGTACTTTTTACAGCAGACTGTATCAAGTATCTTGTGTTTTTTATGTACAAATGGTGTGGTTTTTCTACACGTAGATAAAGACATTGAGATTGTCTTGCACATAGAAGTAAGGCAATTGCTGGGTGAGTTAAATGGGCTTAGCCCAAAGATTTCAGGTCTTCTGGGCTACCGAAGGGCGCATAACTTATAGTCAAAAGTTGAATATAGTAATGACCAGTCGCGATGGTACAGAGTACAGTGTAGCCGATTTCAATTAACAAAAAGACCAGGCAAAAATGCAAAATTGGCAAAATTGTTCCAGTGCTGCTGGTAAGAGGCTAATCCGACGTATTTTGTGACGACAAATCGAATGGTGCAAACCGCGTTGCTCTCCGACCAATACTTTTGCCTGTAGTGACAATTGAATGATCATTGATGTCATAATCACGTGCCCAGCAACGGCTCTTACTTTATGGAAACCAGGGAAATTTGCAATTTTTCAACAGCTGCCGATGCCTGGCTCAATTCCGCATCTTTTGGCACCTTACTGAAGTGGGTCAATGTTCAGTTGTACTTTTTACAGCAGACTGTATCAAGTACCTTGTGTTTTTCACGTACAAATGGTGTGGTTTTTCTACACGTAGATAAAGACATTGAGATTATCTTGCACTTAGAAGTAAGGCAATTGCTGGGTGAGTTAAATGGGCTTGGCCCAAAGATTTCAGGTCTTCTGGGCTACCGAAGGGCACATAACTTATAGTCAAAAGTTGAATATAGTAATGACCAATAGCGATTGTACATAGTACAGTGTAGCCGGTTTCAATTAACAAAAAGACCAGCAAAAATGCAAAAGTGGAAAAACTCTTCCAGTGCTACTAGTAAGAGGCTAATCCGACGTATTTTGTGACGAGAAATGGAATGGTGCAATCCGCGTTGCTCTCCGACCAATACTTTTGGCTGTAGCGACAATTGAATGATCATTGATGCCATAATCACGTGCACAGCAACGGCTCTTACTCCATGGAAACCAGGGAAATTTGCAATTTGTCAACAGCTACCGATGCCTGGCTCAATTCCGCATCTTTTGGCACGTTACTGAAGTGGGTCAGTGTTCAGTTGTACTTTTTACAGCAGACTGTATCAAGTACCTTGTGTTTTTCATGTGCAAATGGTGTGGTTTTTCTACACGTAGATAAAGACATTGAGATTGTCTTCGACTTAGAAGTAAGGCAATTGCTGGGTGAGTTAAATGGGCTTAGCCCAAAGATTTGACGTCTTCTGGGCTAGCGAAGGGCACATAACTTATAGTCAAAAGTTGAATATAGTAATGACCAGTCGCGATGGTACATAGTACAGTGTAGCCGATTTCAATTAACAAAAAGACCAGGCAAAAAGGCAAAATTGGAAAAATTGTTCCAGTGCTGCTGGTAAGAGGCTAATCCGACGTATTTTGTGATGACAAATCGAATGGTGCAAACCGCGTTGCTCTCCGACCAATACCTTTGCCTGTAGTGACAATTGAATGATCATTTATGTCATAATCACGTGCACAGCAACGGCTCTTACTCCATGGAAACCAGGGATATTTGCAATTTTTTAACAGCTGCCGATACCTGGCTCAATTCCGCATCTTTTGGCACCTTATTCATGTGGGTCTGTGGTCAGTTGTACTTTTTACAGCAGACTGTATCAAGTATCTTGTGTTTTTTTATGTACAAATGGTGTGGTTTTTCTACACGTAGATAAAGACATTGAGATTGTCTTGCACTTAGAAGTAAGACAATTGCTGGGTGAGTTAAATGGGCTTAGCCCAAAGATTTGACGTCTTCTGGGCTACCGAAGGGCACATAACTTATAGTCAAAAGTTGAATATAGTAATGACCAGTCGCGATTGTACAGAGTACAGTGTAGCCGATTTCAATTAACAAAAAGACCAGGTAAAAATGCAAAAGTGGAAAAACTGTTCCAGTTGCTGCTGGTAAGAGGCTAATCCGACGTATTTTGTGACGAAAAATCGAATGGTGCAATCCGCGTTGCTCTCCGACCAATACCTTTGGCTGTAGTGACAATTGAATGATCATTTATGTCATAATCACGTGCCCAGCAACGGCTCTAACTCCATGGAAACCAGGGAAATTTGCAATTTTTTAACAGCTGCCGATGCCTGGCTCAATTCCGCATCTTTTGGCACCTTACTGAAGTGGGTCAGTGTTCAGTTGTACTTTTTACAACAGACTGTATCAAGTACCTTGTGGTATTCATGTACAATTGGTGTGGTTTTTCTACACGTAGATAAAGACATTGAGATTGTCTTGCACTTAGAAGTAAGGCAATTGCTGGGTGAGTTAAATGGGCTTAGCCCAAAGATTTCAGGTCTTTTGGGCTACCGAAGGGCACATAACTTATAGTCAAAATTTGAATATAGTAATGACCAGTCGCGATTGTACAGAGTACAGTGTAGCCGATTTCAATTAACAAAAAGACCAGGCAAAAATGCAAAAGTGGAAAAACTGTTCCAGTGCTGCTGGTAAGAGGCTAATCCGACGTATTTTGTGACGAGAAATGGAATGGTGCAAACCGCGTTGCTCTCCGACCAATACTTTTGGCTGTAGCGGCAATTGAATGATCATTTATGTCATAATTACGTGCGTAGCAACGGCTCTTACTCCATGGAAACCAGGGATATTTGCAATTTTTTAACAGCTGCCGATGCCTGGCCCAATTCCGCATCTTTTGGCACCTTATAAATGTGGGTCAGTGTTTAGTTGTACTTTTTACAGCAGACTGTATCAAGTACCTTGTGTTTTTAATGTACAAATAATCTGGTTTTTCTACACGTAGATAAAGACATTGAGATTGTCTTGGATTTAGAAGTAAGACAATTGCTGGGTGAGTTAAATGGGCTTAGCCCAAAGATTTGACGTCTTCTGGGCTACCGAAGGGCACATAACTTATAGTCAAAAGTTGAATATAGTAATGACCAGTCGCGATTGTACAGAGTACAGTGTAGCCGGTTTCAATTAACAAAAAGACCAGGCAAAAATGCAAAACTGGAAAAACTGTTCCAGTGCTACTAGTAAGAGGCTAATCCGACGTATTTTGTGACGAGAAATCGAATGGTGCAAACCGCGTTGCTCTCCGACCAATACTTTTGGCTGTAGTTACAATTGAATGATCATTTATGTCATAATCACGTGCCCAGCAACGGCTCTTACTCCATGGAAACCAGGGAAATTTGCAATTTGTCAACAGCTGCCGATGCCTGGCTCAATTCCGAATCTTTTGGCACCTTACTGAAGTAGGTCAGTGTTCAGTTGTACTTTTTACAGCAGACTGTATCAAGTACCTTGTGTTTTTCACGTACAAATGGTGTGGTTTTTCTACACGTAGGTAAAGACATTGAGATTGTCTTGCACTTAGAAGTAAGGCAATTGCTGGGTGAGTTAAATGGGCTTAGCCCAAAGATTTCAGGTCTTCTGGGCTACCGAAGGGCACATAACTTATAGTCAAAAGTTGAATATAGTAATGACCAGTCGCGATTGTACAGAGTACAGTGTAGCCGATTTCAATTAACTAAAAGACCAAGCAAAAATGCAAAAGTGGAAAAACTGTTCCAGTGCTGCTGGTAAGAGGCTAATCCGACGTATTTTGTGACGAGAAATCGAATGGTGCAAACCGCGTTGCTCTCCGACCAATACTTTTGGCTGTAGCGACAATTGAATGATCATTTATGTCATAATCACGTGCGTAGCAACGGCTCTTACTCCATGGAAACCAGGGATATTTGCAATTTTTTAACAGCTGCCGATGCCTGGCCCAATTCCGCATCTTTTGGCACCTTATAAATGTGGGTCAGTGTTTAGTTGTACTTTTTACAGCAGACTGTATCAAGTACCTTGTGTTTTTAATGTACAAATAATCTGGTTTTTCTACACGTAGATAAAGACATTGAGATTGTCTTGGATTTAGAAGTAAGACAATTGCTGGGTGAGTTAAATGGGCTTAGCTCAAAGATTTGACGTCTTCTGGGCTACCGAAGGGCACATAACTTATAGTCAAAAGTTGAATATAGTAATGACCAGTCGCGATTGTACAGAGTACAGTGTAGCCGATTTCAATTAACTAAAAGACCAAGCAAAAATGCAAAAGTGGAAAAACTGTTCCAGTGCTGCTGGTAAGAGGCTAATCCGACGTATTTTGTGACGACAAATCGAATGGTGCAAACCGCGTTGCTCTCCAACCAATACTTTTGGCTGTAGTGACAATTGAATGATCATTTATGTCATAATCACGTGCCCAGCAACGGCTCTTACTCCATGGAAACCAGGGAAATTTGCAATTTTTCAACAGCTGCCGATGCCTGGCTCAATTCCGCATCTTTTGGCACTTTACTGAAGTGGGTCAGTGTTCAGTTGTACTTTTTACAGCAGACTGTATCAAGTACCTTGTGTTTTTCATGTACAAATGGTGTGGTTTTTCTACACGTAGATAAAGACATTGAGATTGTCTTGCACATAGAAGTAAGGCAATTGCTGGGTGAGTTAAATGGGCTTAGCCCAAAGATTTCAGGTCTTCTGGGCTACCGAAGGGCACATAACTTATAGTCAAAAGTTGAATATAGTAATGACCAATAGCGATTGTACAGAGTACAGTGTAGCCGGTTTCAATTAACAAAAAGACCAGGCGAAAATGCAAAAGTGGAAAAACTCTTCCACTGCTACTAGTAAGAGGCTAATCCGACGTATTTTGTGACGAGAAATGGAATGGTGCAATCTGCGTTGCTCTCCGACCAATACTTTTGGCTGTAGCGACAAATGAATGATCATTGATGCCAAAATCACGTGCACAGCAACGGCTCTTAATCCATGGAAACCAGGAATTTGCAATTTTTCAACAGCTGCCGATGCCTGGCTCAATTCCGAATCTTTTGGCACCTTACTGAAGTGGGTCAGTGTTCAGTTGTACTTTTTACAGCAGACTGTATGAAGTACCTTGTGTTTTTCATGTACAAATGGTGTGGTTTTTCTACACGTAGATAAAGACATTGAGATTGTCTTCGAATTAGAAGTAAGGCAATTGCTGGGTGAGTTAAATGGGCTTAGCCCAAAGATTTGACGTCTTCTGGGCTACCGAAGGGCACATAACTTATAGTCAAAAGTTGAATATAGTAATGACCAATCGCGATTGTACAGAGTACAGTGTAGCCGATTTCAATTAACAAAAAGACCATGTAAAAATGCAAAACTGGAAAAACTGTTTCAGTTGCTGCTGGTAAGAGGCTAATCCGACGTATTTTGTGACGAGAAATCGAATGGTGCAATCCGCGTTGCTCTCCGACTAATACTTTTGGCTGTAGTGACAATTGAATGATCATTTATGTCATAATCACGTGCCCAGCAACGGCTCTTACTCCATGGAAACCAGGGAAATTTGCAATTTTTCAACAGCTGCCGATGCCTGGCTCAATTCCGAATCTTTTGGCACCTTACTGAAGTAGGTCAGTGTTCAGTTGTACTTTTTACAGCAGACTGTATCAAGTACCTTGTGTTTTTCACGTACAAATGGTGTGGTTTTTCTACACGTAGATAAAGACATTGAGATTGTCTTGCACTTAGAAGTAAGGCAATTGCTGGGTGAGTTAAATGGGCTTAGCCCAAAGATTTCAGGTCTTCTGGGCTACCGAAGGGCACATAACTTGTAGTCAAAAGTTGAATATAGTAATGACCAGTCGCGATTGTACAGAGTACAGTGTAGCCGATTTCAATTAACTAAAAGACCAAGCAAAAATGCAAAAGTGGAAAAACTGTTCCAGTGCTGCTGGTAAGAGGCTAATCCGACGTATTTTGTGACGAGAAATCGAATGGTGCAATCCGCGTTGCTCTCCGACCAATACTTTTGGCTGTAGCGACAATTGAATGATCATTGATGCCATAATCACGTGCACAGCAACGGCTCTTACTCCATGGAAACCAGGGAAATTTGCAATTTGTCAACAGCTGCCGATGCCTGGCTCAATTCCGCATCTTTTGGGACGTTACTGAAGTGGGTCAGTGTTTAGTTGTACTTTTTACAGCAGACTGTATCAAGTACCTTGTGTTTTTCATGTACAAATGGTGTGGTTTTTCTACACGTAGATAAAGACATTGAGATTGTCTTCGACTTAGAAGTAAGGCAATTGCTGAGTGAGTTAAATGGGCTTAGCCCAAAGATTTGACGTCTTCTGGGCTACCGAAGGGCACATAACTTATTGTCAGAAGTTGAATATAGTAATGACCAGTAGCGATGGTACATAGTACAGTGTAGCCGATTTCAATTAACAAAAAGACCAGGCAAAAATGCAAAATTGGAAAAATTGTTCCAGTGCTGCTGGTAAGAGGCTAATCCGACGTATTTTGTGATGACAAATCGAATGGTGCAAACCGCGTTGCTCTCTGACCAATACTTTTGGCTGTACTGACAATTGAATGATCATTTATGTCATAATCACGTGCCCAGCAACGGCTCTTACTCCATGGAAACCAGGGAAATTTGCAATTTTTTAACAGCTGCCGATACCTGGCTCAATTCCGCATCTTTTGGCACCTTCTAAATGTGGGTCTGTGGTCAGTTGTACTTTTTACAGCAGACTGTATCAAGTATCTTGTGTTTTTTATGTACAAATGGTGTGGTTTTTCTACACGTAGATAAAGACATTGAGATTGTCTTCGACTTAGAAGTAAGGCAATTGCTGGGTGAGTTAAATGGGCTTAGCCCAAAGATTTGACGTCTTCTGGGCTACCGAAGGGCACATAACTTATAGTCAAAAGTTGAATATAGTAATGTCCAGTCGCGATTGTACAGAGTACAGTGTAGCCGATTTCAATTAACAAAAAGACCAGGTAAAAATGCAAAAGTGGAAAAACTGTTCCAGTTGCTGCTGGTAAGAGGCTAATCCGACGTATTTTGTGACGAGAAATCGAATGGTGCAATCCGCGTTGCTCTCTGACCAATACTTTTGGCTGTAGTGACAATTGAATGATCATTTATGTCATAATCACGTGCCCAGCAACGGCTCTTACTCCATGGAAACCAGGGAAATTTGCAATATTTTAACAGCTGTCGATGCCTGGCCCAATTCCGCATCTTTTGGCACCTTACTGAAGTGGGTCAGTGTTCAGTTGTACTTTTTACAGCAGACTGTATGAAGTACCTTGTGTTATTCATGTACAAATGGTGTGGTTTTTCTACACGTAGATAAAGACATTGAGATTGTCTTGCACTTAGAAGTAAGGCAATTGCTGGGTGAGTTAAATGGGCTTAGCCCAAAGATTTCAGGTCTTTTGGGCTACCGAAGGGCACATAACTTATAGTCAAAAGCTGAATATAGTAATGACCAGTCGCGATTGTACAGAGTACAGTGTAGCCGATTTCAATTAACAAAAAGACCAGGCAAAAATGCAAAAGTGGAAAAACTGTTCCAGTGCTGCTGGTAAGAGGCTAATCCGACGTATTTTGTGACGAGAAATGGAATGGTGCAAACCGCGTTGCTCTCCGACCAATACTTTTGGCTGTAGCGACAATTGAATGATCATTTATGTCATAATCACGTGCGTAGCAACGGCTCTTACTCCATGGAAACCAGGGAAATTTGCAATTTTTCAACAGCTGCCGATGCCTGGCTCAATTCCGCATCTTTTGGCACCTTACTGAAGTGGGTCAGTGTTCAGTTGTACTTTTTACAGCAGACTGTATCAAGTACCTTGTGTTTTTCACGTACAAATGGTGTGGTTTTTCTACACGTAGATAAAGACATTAAGATTGTCTTGCACTTAGAAGTAAGGCAATTGCTGGGTGAGTTAAATGGGCTGGGCCCAAAGATTTCAGGTCTTCTGGGCTACCGAAGGGCACATAACTTATAGTCAAAAGTTGAATATAGTAATGACCAGTCGCGATTGTACAGAGTACAGTGTAGCCGGTTTCAATTAACAAAAAGACCAGGCAAAAATGCAAAAGTGGAAAAACTCTTCCAGTGCTACTAGTAAGAGGCTAATCCGACGTATTTTGTGACGAGAAATGGAATGGTGCAATCCGCGTTGCTCTCCGACCAATACTTTTGGCTGTAGCGACAATTGAATGATCATTGATGCCATAATCACGTGCACAGCAACGGCTCTTACTCCATGGAAACCAGGGAAATTTGCAATTTGTCAACAGCTGCCGATGCCTGGCTCAATTCCGCATCTTTTGGCACCTTACTGAAGTGGGTCAGTGTTCAGTTGTACTTTTTACAGCAGACTGTATCAAGTACTTTGTGTTTTTCATGTACAAATGGTCTGGTTTTTCTACACGTAGATAAAGACATTGAGATTGTCTTCGACTTAGAAGTAAAGCAATTGCTGGGTGAGTTAAATGGGCTTAGCCCAAAGATTTGACGTCTTCTGGGCTACCGAAGGGCACATAACTTATAGTCAGAAGTTGAATATAGTAATGACCAGTAGCGATGGTACATAGTACAGTGTAGCCGATTTTAATTAACAAAAAGACCAGGCAAAAATGCAAAATTGGAAAAATTGTTCCAGTGCTGTTGGTAAGAGGCTAATCCGACGTATTTTGGTGATGACAAATCGAATGGTGCAAACCGCGTTGCTCTCCGACCAAAACTTTTGCCTGTAGTGACAATTGAATGATCATTTATGTCATAATCACGTGCCCAGCAACGGCTCTTACTCCATGGAAACCAGGGAAATTTGCAATTTTTCAACAGCTGCCGATACCTGGCTCAATTCCGCATCTTTTGGCACCTTATTCATGTGGGTCTGTGGTCAGTTGTACTTTTTACAGCAGACTGTATCAAGTATCTTGTGTTTTTTATGTACAAATGGTGTGGTTTTTCTACACGTAGATAAAGACATTGAGATTGTCTTGGACTTAGAAGTAAGACAATTGCTGGGTGAGTTAAATGGGCTTAGCCCAAAGATTTGACGTCTTCTGGGCTACCGAAGGGCACATAACTTATAGTCAAAAGTTGAATATAGTAATGACCAGTCGCGATTGTACAGAGTACAGTGTAGCCGGTTTCAATTAACAAAAAGACCAGGCAAAAATGCAAAACTGGAAAAACTGTTCCAGTGCTACTAGTAAGAGGCTAATCCGACGTATTTTGTGACGAGAAATCGAATGGTGCAAACCGCGTTGCTCTCCGACCAATACTTTTGGCTGTAGTGACAATTGAATGATCATTTATGTCATAATCACGTGCCCAGCAACGGCTCTTACTCCATGGAAACCAGGGAAATTTGCAATTTGTCAACAGCTGCCGATGCCTGGCTCAATTCCGAATCTTTTGGCACCTTACTGAAGTAGGTCAGTGTTCAGTTGTACTTTTTACAGCAGACTGTATCAAGTACCTTGTGTTTTTCACGTACAAATGGTGTGGTTTTTCTACACGTAGGTAAAGACATTGAGATTGTCTTGCACTTAGAAGTAAGGCAATTGCTGGGTGAGTTAAATGGGCTTAGCCCAAAGATTTCAGGTCTTCTGGGCTACCGAAGGGCACATAACTTATAGTCAAAAGTTGAATATAGTAATGACCAGTCGCGATTGTACAGAGTACAGTGTAGCCGATTTCAATTAACTAAAAGACCAAGCAAAAATGCAAAAGTGGAAAAACTGTTCCAGTGCTGCTGGTAAGAGGCTAATCCGACGTATTTTGTGACGAGAAATCGAATGGTGCAAACCGCGTTGCTCTCCGACCAATACTTTTGGCTGTAGCGACAATTGAATGATCATTTATGTCATAATCACGTGCGTAGCAACGGCTCTTACTCCATGGAAACCAGGGATATTTGCAATTTTTTAACAGCTGCCGATGCCTGGCCCAATTCCGCATCTTTTGGCACCTTATAAATGTGGGTCAGTGTTTAGTTGTACTTTTTACAGCAGACTGTATCAAGTACCTTGTGTTTTTAATGTACAAATAATCTGGTTTTTCTACACGTAGATAAAGACATTGAGATTGTCTTGGATTTAGAAGTAAGACAATTGCTGGGTGAGTTAAATGGGCTTAGCCCAAAGATTTGACGTCTTCTGGGCTACCGAAGGGCACATAACTTATAGTCAAAAGTTGAATATAGTAATGACCAGTCGCGATTGTACAGAGTACAGTGTAGCCGATTTCAATTAACTAAAAGACCAAGCAAAAATGCAAAAGTGGAAAAACTGTTCCAGTGCTGCTGGTAAGAGGCTAATCCGACGTATTTTGTGACGACAAATCGAATGGTGCAAACCGCGTTGCTCTCCAACCAATACTTTTGGCTGTAGTGACAATTGAATGATCATTTATGTCATAATCACGTGCCCAGCAACGGCTCTTACTCCATGGAAACCAGGGAAATTTGCAATTTTTCAACAGCTGCCGATGCCTGGCTCAATTCCGCATCTTTTGGCACTTTACTGAAGTGGGTCAGTGTTCAGTTGTACTTTTTACAGCAGACTGTATCAAGTACCTTGTGTTTTTCATGTACAAATGGTGTGGTTTTTCTACACGTAGATAAAGACATTGAGATTGTCTTGCACATAGAAGTAAGGCAATTGCTGGGTGAGTTAAATGGGCTGGGCCCAAAGATTTCAGGTCTTCTGGGCTACCGAAGGGCACATAACTTATAGTCAGAAGTTGAATATAGTAATGACCAATAGCGATTGTACAGAGTACAGTGTAGCCGGTTTCAATTAACAAAAAGACCAGGTAAAAATGCAAAAGTGGAAAAACTGTTCCAGTGCTACTAGTAAGAGGCTAATCCGACGTATTTTGTGACGAGAAATGGAATGGTGCAATCTGCGTTGCTCTCCGACCAATACTTTTGGCTGTAGCGACAAATGAATGATCATTGATGCCAAAATCACGTGCACAGCAACGGCTCTTGATCCATGGAAACCAGGGAAATTTGCAATTTTTCAACAGCTGCCGATGCCTGGCTCAATTCCGAATCTTTTGGCACCTTACTGAAGTGGGTCAGTGTTCAGTTGTACTTTTTACAGCAGACTGTATGAAGTACCTTGTGTTTTTCATGTACAAATGGTGTGGTTTTTCTACACGTAGATAAAGACATTGAGATTGTCTTGCACTTAGAAGTAAGGCAATTGCTGGGTGAGTTAAATGGGCTTAGCCCAAAGATTTGACGTCTTCTGGGCTACCGAAGGGCACATAACTTATAGTCAAAAGTTGAATATAGTAATGACCAGTCGCGATTGTACAGAGTACAGTGTAGCCGATTTCAATTAACAAAAAGACCATGTAAAAATGCAAAAGTGGAAAAACTGTTCCAGTGCTACTAGTAAGAGGCTAATCCGACGTATTTTGTGACGAGAAATGGAATGGTGCAATCCGCGTTGCTCTCCGACCAATACTTTTGGCTGTAGCGACAATTGAATGATCATTGATGTCATAATCACGTGCACAGCAACGGCTCTTACTCCATGGAAACCAGGGAAATTTGCAATTTGTCAACAGCTGCCGATGCCTGGCTCAATTCCGCATCTTTTGGCACCTTACTGAAGTGGGTCAGTGCTCAGTTGTACTTTTTACAGCAGACTGTATCAAGTACTTTGTGTTTTTCATGTACAAATGGTCTGGTTTTTCTACACGTAGATAAAGACATTGAGATTGTCTTCGACTTAGAAGTAAGGCAATTGCTGGGTGAGTTAAATGGGCTTAGCCCAAAGATTTGACGTCTTCTGGGCTACCGAAGGGCACATAACTTATAGTCAGAAGTTGAATATAGTAATGACCAGTAGCGATGGTACATAGTACAGTGTAGCCGATTTCAATTAACAAAAAGACCAGGCAAAAATGCAAAAGTGGAAAAACTGTTCCAGTTGCTGCTGGTAAGAGGCTAATCCGACGTATTTTGTGACGAGAAATCGAATGGTGCAATCCGCGTTGCTCTCCGACTAAAACTTTTGGCTGTAGTGACAATTGAATGATCATTGATGTCATAATCACGTGCCCAGCAACGGCTCTTACTCCATGGAAACCAGGGAAATTTGCAACTTTTTAACAGCTGCCGATGCCTGGCCCAATTCCGCATCTTTTGGCACCTTACTGAAGTGGGTCAGTGTTCAGTTGTACTTTTTACAGCAGACTGTATGAAGTACCTTGTGTTATTCATGTACAAATGGTCTGGTTTTTCTACACGTAGATAAAGATATTGAGATTGTCTTGCACTTAGAAGTAAGGCAATTGCTGGGTGAGTTAAATGGGCTTAGCCCAAAGATTTCAGGTCTTTTGGGCTACCGAAGGGCACATAACTTATAGTCAAAAGTTGAATATAGTAATGACCAGTCGCGATGGTACAGAGTACAGTGTAGCCGATTTCAATTAACAAAAAGACCAGGCAAAAATGCAAAATTGGAAAAATTGTTCCAGTGCTGCTGGTAAGAGGCTAATCCGACGTATTTTGTGACGAGAAATCGAATGGTGCAAACCGCGTTGCTCTCCGACCAATACTTTTGGCTGTAGCGACAATTGAATGATCATTGATGCCATAATCACGTGCACAGCAACGGCTCTTACTCCATGGAAACCAGGGAAATTTGCAATTTGTCAACAGCTGCCGATACCTGGCTAAATTCCGCATCTTTTGGCACCTTATTCATGTGGGTCTGTGGTCAGTTGTACTTTTTACAGCAGACTGTATCAAGTATCTTGTGTTTTTTATGTACAAATGGTGTGGTTTTTCTACACGTAGATAAAGACATTGAGATTATCTTGCACTTAGAAGTAAGGCAATTGCTGGGTGAGTTAAATGGGCTTAGCCCAAAGATTTCAGGTCTTTTGGGCTACCGAAGGGCACATAACTTATAGTCAAAAGTTGAATATAGTAATGACCAGTCGCGATTGTACATAGTACAGTGTAGCCGATTTCAATTAACAAAAAGACCAGGCAAAAATGCAAAAGTGGAAAAACTGTTCCAGTGCTGCTGGTAAGAGGCTAATCCGACGTATTTTGTGACGAGAAATGGAATGGTGCAAACCGCGTTGCTCTCCGACCAATACTTTTGGCTGTAGCGGCAATTGAATGATCATTTATGTCATAATCACGTGCGTAGCAACGGCTCTTACTCCATGGAAACCAGGGATATTTGCAATTTTTTAACAGCTGCCGATGCCTGGCCCAATTCCGCATCTTTTGGCACCTTATAAATGTGGGTCAGTGTTTAGTTGTACTTTTTACAGCAGACTGTATCAAGTACCTTGTGTTTTTAATGTACAAATAATCTGGTTTTTCTACACGTAGATAAAGACATTGAGATTGTCTTGGATTTAGAAGTAAGACAATTGCTGGGTGAGTTAAATGGGCTTAGCCCAAAGATTTGACGTCTTCTGGGCTACCGAAGGGCACATAACTTATAGTCAAAAGTTGAATATAGTAATGACCAGTCGCGATTGTACAGAGTACAGTGTAGCCGGTTTCAATTAACAAAAAGACCAGGCAAAAATGCAAAACTGGAAAAACTGTTCCAGTGCTACTAGTAAGAGGCTAATCCGACGTATTTTGTGACGAGAAATCAAATGGTGCAAACCGCGTTGCTCTCCGACCAATACTTTTGGCTGTAGTGACAATTGAATGATCATTTATGTCATAATCACGTGCCCAGCAACGGCTCTTACTCCATGGAAACCAGGGAAATTTGCAATTTGTCAACAGCTGCCGATGCCTGGCTCAATTCCGAATCTTTTGGCACCTTACTGAAGTAGGTCAGTGTTCAGTTGTACTTTTTACAGCAGACTGTATCAAGTACCTTGTGTTTTTCACGTACAAATGGTGTGGTTTTTCTACACGTAGGTAAAGACATTGAGATTGTCTTGCACTTAGAAGTAAGGCAATTGCTGGGTGAGTTAAATGGGCTTAGCCCAAAGATTTCAGGTCTTCTGGGCTACCGAAGGGCACATAACTTATAGTCAAAAGTTGAATATAGTAATGACCAGTCGCGATTGTACAGAGTACAGTGTAGCCGATTTCAATTAACTAAAAGACCAAGCAAAAATGCAAAAGTGGAAAAACTGTTCCAGTGCTGCTGGTAAGAGGCTAATCCGACGTATTTTGTGACGAGAAATCGAATGGTGCAAACCGCGTTGCTCTCCGACCAATACTTTTGGCTGTAGCGACAATTGAATGATCATTTATGTCATAATCACGTGCGTAGCAACGGCTCTTACTCCATGGAAACCAGGGATATTTGCAATTTTTTAACAGCTGCCGATGCCTGGCCCAATTCCGCATCTTTTGGCACCTTATAAATGTGGGTCAGTGTTTAGTTGTACTTTTTACAGCAGACTGTATCAAGTACCTTGTGTTTTTAATGTACAAATAATCTGGTTTTTCTACACGTAGATAAAGACATTGAGATTGTCTTGGATTTAGAAGTAAGACAATTGCTGGGTGAGTTAAATGGGCTTAGCCCAAAGATTTGACGTCTTCTGGGCTACCGAAGGGCACATAACTTATAGTCAAAAGTTGAATATAGTAATGACCAGTCGCGATTGTACAGAGTACAGTGTAGCCGATTTCAATTAACTAAAAGACCAAGCAAAAATGCAAAAGTGGAAAAACTGTTCCAGTGCTGCTGGTAAGAGGCTAATCCGACGTATTTTGTGACGACAAATCGAATGGTGCAAACCGCGTTGCTCTCCAACCAATACTTTTGGCTGTAGTGACAATTGAATGATCATTTATGTCATAATCACGTGCCCAGCAACGGCTCTTACTCCATGGAAACCAGGGAAATTTGCAATTTGTCAACAGCTGCCGATGCCTGGCTCAATTCCGCATCTTTTGGCACTTTACTGAAGTGGGTCAGTGTTCAGTTGTACTTTTTACAGCAGACTGTATCAAGTACCTTGTGTTTTTCATGTACAAATGGTGTGGTTTTTCTACACGTAGATAAAGACATTGAGATTGTCTTGCACATAGAAGTAAGGCAATTGCTGGGTGAGTTAAATGGGCTTAGCCCAAAGATTTCAGGTCTTCTGGGCTACCGAAGGGCACATAACTTATAGTCAAAAGTTGAATATAGTAATGACCAGTCGCGATTGTACAGAGTACAGTGTAGCCGATTTCAATTAACTAAAAGACCAAGCAAAAATGCAAAAGTGGAAAAACTGTTCCAGTGCTGCTGGTAAGAGGCTAATCCGACGTATTTTGTGACGAGAAATCGAATGGTGCAAACCGCGTTGCTCTCCGACCAATACTTTTGGCTGTAGCGACAATTGAATGATCATTTATGTCATAATCACGTGCGTAGCAACGGCTCTTACTCCATGGAAACCAGGGATATTTGCAATTTTTTAACAGCTGCCGATGCCTGGCCCAATTCCGCATCTTTTGGCACCTTATAAATGTGGGTCAGTGTTTAGTTGTACTTTTTACAGCAGACTGTATCAAGTACCTTGTGTTTTTAATGTACAAATAATCTGGTTTTTCTACACGTAGATAAAGACATTGAGATTGTCTTGGATTTAGAAGTAAGACAATTGCTGGGTGAGTTAAATGGGCTTAGCCCAAAGATTTGACGTCTTCTGGGCTACCGAAGGGCACATAACTTATAGTCAAAAGTTGAATATAGTAATGACCAGTCGCGATTGTACAGAGTACAGTGTAGCCGATTTCAATTAACTAAAAGACCAAGCAAAAATGCAAAAGTGGAAAAACTGTTCCAGTGCTGCTGGTAAGAGGCTAATCCGACGTATTTTGTGACGACAAATCGAATGGTGCAAACCGCGTTGCTCTCCAACCAATACTTTTGGCTGTAGTGACAATTGAATGATCATTTATGTCATAATCACGTGCCCAGCAACGGCTCTTACTCCATGGAAACCAGGGAAATTTGCAATTTGTCAACAGCTGCCGATGCCTGGCTCAATTCCGCATCTTTTGGCACTTTACTGAAGTGGGTCAGTGTTCAGTTGTACTTTTTACAGCAGACTGTATCAAGTACCTTGTGTTTTTCATGTACAAATGGTGTGGTTTTTCTACACGTAGATAAAGACATTGAGATTGTCTTGCACATAGAAGTAAGGCAATTGCTGGGTGAGTTAAATGGGCTTAGCCCAAAGATTTCAGGTCTTCTGGGCTACCGAAGGGCACATAACTTATAGTCAGAAGTTGAATATAGTAATGACCAATAGCGATTGTACAGAGTACAGTGTAGCCGGTTTCAATTAACAAAAAGACCAGGTAAAAATGCAAAAGTGGAAAAACTCTTCCAGTGCTACTAGTAAGAGGCTAATCCGACGTATTTTGTGACGAGAAATGGAATGGTGCAATCTGCGTTGCTCTCCGACCAATACTTTTGGCTGTAGCGACAAATGAATGATCATTGATGCCAAAATCACGTGCACAGCAACGGCTCTTAATCCATGGAAACCAGGGAAATTTGCAATTTTTCAACAGCTGCCGATGCCTGGCTCAATTCCGAATCTTTTGGCACCTTACTGAAGTGGGTCAGTTTTCAGTTGTACTTTTTACAGCAGACTGTATGAAGTACCTTGTGTTTTTCATGTACAAATGGTGTGGTTTTTCTACACGTAGATAAAGACATTGAGATTGTCTTGCACTTAGAAGTAAGGCAATTGCTGGGTGAGTTAAATGGGCTTAGCCCAAAGATTTGACGTCTTCTGGGCTACCGAAGGGCACATAACTTATAGTCAAAAGTTGAATATAGTAATGACCAGTCGCGATTGTACAGAGTACAGTGTAGCCGATTTCAATTAACAAAAAGACCATGTAAAAATGCAAAAGTGGAAAAACTGTTTCAGTTGCTGCTGGTAAGAGGCTAATCCGACGTATTTTGTGACGAGAAATCGAATGGTGCAATCCGCGTTGCTCTCCGACTAATACTTTTGGCTGTAGTGACAATTGAATGATCATTTATGTCATAATCACGTGCCCAGCAACGGCTCTTACTCCATGGAAACCAGGGAAATTTGCAATTTTTCAACAGCTGCCGATGCCTGGCTCAATTCCGAATCTTTTGGCACCTTACTGAAGTAGGTCAGTGTTCAGTTGTACTTTTTACAGCAGACTGTATCAAGTACCTTGTGTTTTTCACGTACAAATGGTGTGGTTTTTCTACACGTAGATAAAGACATTGAGATTGTCTTGCACTTAGAAGTAAGGCAATTGCTGGGTGAGTTAAATGGGCTTAGCCCAAAGATTTCAGGTCTTCTGGGCTACCGAAGGGCACATAACTTGTAGTCAAAAGTTGAATATAGTAATGACCAGTCGCGATTGTACAGAGTACAGTGTAGCCGATTTCAATTAACTAAAAGACCAAGCAAAAATGCAAAAGTGGAAAAAACTGTTCCAGTGCTACTAGTAAGAGGCTAATCCGACGTATTTTGTGACGAGAAATGGAATGGTGCAATCCGCGTTGCTCTCCGACCAATACTTTTGGCTGTAGCGACAATTGAATGATCATTGATGTCATAATCACGTGCACAGCAACGGCTCTTACTCCATGGAAACCAGGGAAATTTGCAATTTTTCAACAGCTGCCGATGCCTGGCTCAATTCCGCATCTTTTGGCACCTTACTGAAGTGGGTCAGTGTTCAGTTGTACTTTTTACAGCAGACTGTATCAAGTACTTTGTGTTTTTCATGTAGAAATGGTCTGGTTTTTCTACACGTAGATAAAGACATTGAGATTGTCTTCGACTTAGAAGTAAGGCAATTGCTGGGTGAGTTAAATGAGCTGAGCCCAAAGATTTGACGTCTTCTGGGCTACCGAAGGGCACATAACTTATAGTCAGAAGTTGAATATAGTAATGACCAGTAGCGATGGTACATAGTACAGTGTAGCCGATTTCAATTAACAAAAAGACCAGGCAAAAATGCAAAAGTGGAAAAACTGTTCCAGTTGCTGCTGGTAAGAGGCTAATCCGACGTATTTTGTGACGAGAAATCGAATGGTGCAATCCGCGTTGCTCTCCGACTAAAACTTTTGGCTGTAGTGACAATTGAATGATCATTGATGTCATAATCACGTGCCCAGCAACGGCTCTTACTCCATGGAAACCAGGGAAATTTGCAATTTTTTAACAGCTGCCGATGCCTGGCCCAATTCCGCATCTTTTGGCACCTTACTGAAGTGGGTCAGTGTTCAGTTGTACTTTTTACAGCAGACTGTATGAAGTACCTTGTGTTATTCATGTACAAATGGTCTGGTTTTTCTACACGTAGATAAAGATATTGAGATTGTCTTGCACTTAGAAGTAAGGCAATTGCTGGGTGAGTTAAATGGGCTTAGCCCAAAGATTTCAGGTCTTTTGGGCTACCGAAGGGCACATAACTTATAGTCAAAAGTTGAATATAGTAATGACCAGTCGCGATTGTACAGAGTACAGTGTAGCCGATTTCAATTAACAAAAAGACCAGGCAAAAATGCAAAATTGGAAAAATTGTTCCAGTGCTGCTGGTAAGAGGCTAATCCGACGTATTTTGTGACGAGAAATCGAATGGTGCAAACCGCGTTGCTCTCCGACCAATACTTTTGGCTGTAGCGACAATTGAATGATCATTTATGTCATAATCACGTGCGTAGCAACGGCTCTTACTCCATGGAAACCAGGGATATTTGCAATTTTTTAACAGCTGCCGATGCCTGGCCCAATTCCGCATCTTTTGGCACCTTATAAATGTGGGTCAGTGTTTAGTTGTACTTTTTACAGCAGACTATATCAAGTACCTTGTGTTTTTAATGTACAAATAATCTGGTTTTTCTACACGTAGATAAAGACATTGAGATTGTCTTGGATTTAGAAGTAAGACAATTGCTGGGTGAGTTAAATGGGCTGAGCCCAAAGATTTGACGTCTTCTGGGCTACCGAAGGGCACATAACTTATAGTCAAAAGTTGAATATAGTAATGACCAGTCGCGATTGTACAGAGTACAGTGTAGCCGGTTTCAATTAACAAAAAGACCAGGCAAAAATGCAAAAGTGGAAAAACTGTTCCAGTGCTACTAGTAAGAGGCTAATCCGACGTATTTTGTGACGAGAAATCGAATGGTGCAAACCGCGTTGCTCTCCGACCAATACTTTTTGCCTGTAGTGACAATTGAATGATCATTTATGTCATAATCACGTGCCCAGCAACGGCTCTTACTCCATGGAAACCAGGGAAATTTGCAATTTGTCAACAGCTGCCGATGCCTGGCTCAATTCCGAATCTTTTGGCACCTTACTGAAGTAGGTCAGTGTTCAGTTGTACTTTTTACAGCAGACTGTATCAAGTACCTTGTGTTTTTCACGTACAAATGGTGTGGTCTTTCTACACGTAGGTAAAGACATTGAGATTGTCTTGCACTTAGAAGTAAGGCAATTGCTGGGTGAGTTAAATGGGCTTACCCCAAAGATTTCAGGTCTTCTGGGCTACCGAAGGGCACATAACTTATAGTCAAAAGTTGAATATAGTAATGACCAGTCGCGATGGTACAGAGTACAGTGTAGCCGATTTCAATTAACAAAAAGACCAGGCAAAAATGCAAAATTGGAAAAATTGTTCCAGTGCTGCTGGTAAGAGGCTAATCCGACGTATTTTGTGACGAGAAATCGAATGGTGCAAACCGCGTTGCTCTCCGACCAATACTTTTGCCTGTAGTGACAATTGAATGATCATTTATGTCATAATCACGTGCCCAGCAACGGCTCTTACTCCATGGAAACCAGGGAAATTTGCAATTTTTCAACAGCTGCCGATGCCTGACCCAATTCCGCATCTTTTGGCACCTTACTGAAGTGGGTCAGTGTTCAGTTGTACTTTTTACAGCAGACTGTATCAAGTACCTTGTGTTTTTCACGTACAAATGGTGTGGTTTTTCTACACGTAGATAAAGACATAGAGATTGTCTTGCACTTAGAAGTAAGGCAATTGCTGGGTGAGTTAAATGGGCTTGGCCCAAAGATTTCAGGTCTTCTGGGCTACCGAAGGGCACATAACTTATAGTCAAAAGTTGAATATAGTAATGACCAATAGCGATTGTACAGAGTACAGTGTAGCCGATTTCAATTAACAAAAAGACCAGGCAAAAATGCAAAAGTGGAAAAACTCTTCCAGTGCTACTAGTAAGAGGCTAATCCGACGTATTTTGTGACGACAAATCGAATGGTGCAAACCGCGTTGCTCTCCGACCAATACTTTTGCCTGTAGTGACAATTGAATGATCATTTATGTCATAATCACGTGCCCAGCAACGGCTCTTACTCCATGGAAACCAGGGAAATTTGCAATTTTTCAACAGCTGCCGATGCCTGGCTCAATTCCGCATCTGTTGGCACCTTACTGAAGTGGGTCAGTGTTCAGTTGTACTTTTTACAACAGACTGTATCAAGTACCTTGTGGTATTCATGTACAAATGGTGTGGTTTTTCTACACGTAGATAAAGACATTGAGATTATCTTGCACTTAGAAGTAAGGCAATTGCTGGGTGAGTTAAATGGGCTTAGCCCAAAGATTTCAGGTCTTTTGGGCTACCGAAGGGCACATAACTTATAGTCAAAAGTTGAATATAGTAATGACCAGTCGCGATTGTACAGAGTACAGTGTAGCCGATTTCAATTAACAAAAAGACCAGGCAAAAATGCAAAAGTGGAAAAACTGTTCCAGTGCTGCTGGTAAGAGGCTAATCCGACGTATTTTGTGACGAGAAATGGAATGGTGCAAACCGCGTTGCTCTCCGACCAATACTTTTGGCTGTAGCGGCAATTGAATGATCATTTATGTCATAATCACGTGCGTAGCAACGGCTCTTACTCCATGGAAACCAGGGATATTTGCAATTTTTTAACAGCTGCCGATGCCTGGCCCAATTCCGCATCTTTTGGCACCTTATAAATGTGGGTCAGTGTTTAGTTGTACTTTTTACAGCAGACTGTATCAAGTACCTTGTGTTTTTAATGTACAAATAATCTGGTTTTTCTACACGTAGATAAAGACATTGAGATTGTCTTGGATTTAGAAGTAAGACAATTGCTGGGTGAGTTAAATGGGCTTCGCCCAAAGATTTGACGTCTTCTGGGCTACCGAAGGGCACATAACATATAGTCAAAAGTTGAATATAGTAATGACCAGTCGCGATTGTACAGAGTACAGTGTAGCCGGTTTCAATTAACAAAAAGAACAGGCAAAAATGCAAAAGTGGAAAAACTGTTCCAGTGCTACTAGTAAGAGGCTAATCCGACGTATTTTGTGACGAGAAATCGAATGGTGCAAACCGCGTTGCTCTCCGACCAATACTTTTGGCTGTAGTGACAATTGAATGATCATTTATGTCATAATTACGTGCCCAGCAACGGCTCTTACTCCATGGAAACCAGGGAAATTTGCAATTTGTCAACAGCTGCCGATGCCTGGCTCAATTCCGAATCTTTTGGCACCTTACTGAAGTAGGTCAGTGTTCAGTTGTACTTTTTACAGCAGACTGTATCAAGTACCTTGTGTTTTTCACGTACAAATGGTGTGGTTTTTCTACACGTAGGTAAAGACATTGAGATTGTCTTGCACTTAGAAGTAAGGCAATTGCTGGGTGAGTTAAATGGGCTTAGCCCAAAGATTTCAGGTCTTCTGGGCTACCGAAGGGCACATAACTTATAGTCAAAAGTTGAATATAGTAATGACCAGTCGCGATTGTACAGAGTACAGTGTAGCCAATTTCAATTAACTAAAAGACCAAGCAAAAATGCAAAAGTGGAAAAACTGTTCCAGTGCTGCTGGTAAGAGGCTAATCCGACGTATTTTGTGACGAGAAATCGAATGGTGCAAACCGCGTTGCTCTCCGACCAATACTTTTGGCTGTAGCGACAATTGAATGATCATTTATGTCATAATCACGTGCGTAGCAACGGCTCTTACTCCATGGAAACCAGGGATATTTGCAATTTTTTAACAGCTGCCGATGCCTGGCCCAATTCCGCATCTTTTGGCACCTTATAAATGTGGGTCAGTGTTTAGTTGTACTTTTTACAGCAGACTGTATCAAGTACCTTGTGTTTTTAATGTACAAATAATCTGGTTTTTCTACACGTAGATAAAGACATTGAGATTGTCTTGGATTTAGAAGTAAGACAATTGCTGGGTGAGTTAAATGGGCTTAGCCCAAAGATTTGACGTCTTCTGGGCTACCGAAGGGCACATAACTTATAGTCAAAAGTTGAATATAGTAATGACCAGTCGCGATTGTACAGAGTACAGTGTAGCCGATTTCAATTAACTAAAAGACCAAGCAAAAATGCAAAAGTGGAAAAACTGTTCCAGTGCTGCTGGTAAGAGGCTAATCCGACGTATTTTGTGACGACAAATCGAATGGTGCAAACCGCGTTGCTCTCCAACCAATACTTTTGGCTGTAGTGACAATTGAATGATCATTTATGTCATAATCACGTGCCCAGCAACGGCTCTTACTCCATGGAAACCAGGGAAATTTGCAATTTTTCAACAGCTGCCGATGCCTGGCTCAATTCCGCATCTTTTGGCACTTTACTGAAGTGGGTCAGTGTTCAGTTGTACTTTTTACAGCAGACTGTATCAAGTACCTTGTGTTTTTCACGTACAAATGGTGTGGTTTTTCTACACGTAGATAAAGACATTGAGATTGTCTTGCACATAGAAGTAAGGCAATTGCTGGGTGAGTTAAATGGGCTTAGCCCAAAGATTTCAGGTCTTCTGGGCTACCGAAGGGCACATAACTTATAGTCAAAAGTTGAATATAGTAATGACCAGTCGCGATGGTACAGAGTACAGTGTAGCCGATTTCAATTAACAAAAAGACCAGGCAAAAATGCAAAATTGGAAAAATTGTTCCAGTGCTGCTGGTAAGAGGCTAATCCGACGTATTTTGTGACGAGAAATCGAATGGTGCAAACCGCGTTGCTCTCCGACCAATACTTTTGCCTGTAGTGACAATTGAATGATCATTTATGTCATAATCACGTGCCCAGCAACGGCTCTTACTCCATGGAAACCAGGGAAATTTGCAATTTTTCAACAGCTGCCGATGCCTGGCTCAATTCCGCATCTTTTGGCACCTTACTGAAGTGGGTCAGTGTTCAGTTGTACTTTTTACAGCAGACTGTATCAAGTACCTTGTGTTTTTCACGTACAAATGGTGTGGTTTTTCTACACGTAGATAAAGACATTGAGATTGTCTTGCACTTAGAAGTAAGGCAATTGCTGGGTGAGTTAAATGGGCTTGGCCCAAAGATTTCAGGTCTTCTGGGCTACCGAAGGGCACATAACTTATAGTCAAAAGTTGAATATAGTAATGACCAATAGCGATTGTACAGAGTACAGTGTAGCCGATTTCAATTAACAAAAAGACCAGGCAAAAATGCAAAAGTGGAAAAACTCTTCCAGTGCTACTAGTAAGAGGCTAATCCGACGTATTTTGTGACGAGAAATGGAATGGTGCAATCCGCGTTGCTCTCCGACCAATACTTTTGGCTGTAGCGACAATTGAATGATCATTGATGCCATAATCACGTGCACAGCAACGGCTCTTACTCCATGGAAACCAGGGAAATTTGCAATTTGTCAACAGCTGCCGATACCTGGCTAAATTCCGCATCTTTTGGCACCTTATTCATGTGGGTCTGTGGTCAGTTGTACTTTTTACAGCAGACTGTATCAAGTATCTTGTGTTTTTTATGTACAAATGGTGTGGTTTTTCTACACGTAGATAAAGACATTGAGATTGTCTTGCACATAGAAGTAAGGCAATTGCTGGGTGAGTTAAATGGGCTTAGCCCAAAGATTTCAGGTCTTCTGGGCTACCGAAGGGCGCATAACTTATAGTCAAAAGTTGAATATAGTAATGACCAGTCGCGATGGTACAGAGTACAGTGTAGCCGATTTCAATTAACAAAAAGACCAGGCAAAAATGGAAAATTGGAAAAATTGTTCCAGTGCTGCTGGTAAGAGGCTAATCCGACGTATTTTGTGACGAGAAATCGAATGGTGCAAACCGCGTTGCTCTCCGACCAATACTTTTGGCTGTAGCGACAATTGAATGATCATTTATGTCATAATCACGTGCGTAGCAACGGCTCTTACTCCATGGAAACCAGGGATATTTGCAATTTTTTAACAGCTGCCGATGCCTGGCCCAATTCCGCATCTTTTGGCACCTTATAAATGTGGGTCAGTGTTTAGTTGTACTTTTTACAGCAGACTGTATCAAGTACCTTGTGTTTTTAATGTACAAATAATCTGGTTTTTCTACACGTAGATAAAGACATTGAGATTGTCTTGGATTTAGAAGTAAGACAATTGCTGGGTGAGTTAAATGGGCTTAGCCCAAAGATTTGACGTCTTCTGGGCTACCGAAGGGCACATAACTTATAGTCAAAAGTTGAATATAGTAATGACCAGTCGCGATTGTACAGAGTACAGTGTAGCCGATTTCAATTAACTAAAAGACCAAGCAAAAATGCAAAAGTGGAAAAACTGTTCCAGTGCTGCTGGTAAGAGGCTAATCCGACGTATTTTGTGACGACAAATCGAATGGTGCAAACCGCGTTGCTCTCCAACCAATACTTTTGGCTGTAGTGACAATTGAATGATCATTTATGTCATAATCACGTGCCCAGCAACGGCTCTTACTCCATGGAAACCAGGGAAATTTGCAATTTTTCAACAGCTGCCGATGCCTGGCTCAATTCCGCATCTTTTGGCACTTTACTGAAGTGGGTCAGTGTTCAGTTGTACTTTTTACAGCAGACTGTATCAAGTACCTTGTGTTTTTCACGTACAAATGGTGTGGTTTTACTACACGTAGATAAAGACATTGAGATTGTCTTGCACTTAGAAGTAAGGCAATTGCTGGGTGAGTTAAATGGGCTTAGCCCAAAGATTTCAGGTCTTCTGGGCTACCGAAGGGCACATAACTTATAGTCAAAAGTTGAATATAGTAATGACCAGTCGCGATGGTACAGAGTACAGTGTAGCCGATTTCAATTAACAAAAAGACCAGGCAAAAATGCAAAATTGGAAAAATTGTTCCAGTGCTGCTGGTAAGAGGCTAATCCGACGTATTTTGTGACGAGAAATCGAATGGTGCAAACCGCGTTGCTCTCCGACCAATACTTTTGCCTGTAGTGACAATTGAATGATCATTTATGTCATAATCACGTGCCCAGCAACGGCTCTTACTCCATGGAAACCAGGGAAATTTGCAATTTTTCAACAGCTGCCGATGCCTGGCTCAATTCCGCATCTTTTGGCACCTTACTGAAGTGGGTCAGTGTTCAGTTGTACTTTTTACAGCAGACTGTATCAAGTACCTTGTGTTTTTCACGTACAAATGGTGTGGTTTTTCTACACGTAGATAAAGACATTGAGATTTTCTTGCACTTAGAAGTAAGGCAATTGCTGGGTGAGTTAAATGGGCTTGGCCCAAAGATTTCAGGTCTTCTGGGCTACCGAAGGGCACATAACTTATAGTCAAAAGTTGAATATAGTAATGACCAATAGCGATTGTACAGAGTACAGTGTAGCCGATTTCAATTAACAAAAAGACCAGGCAAAAATGCAAAAGTGGAAAAACTCTTCCAGTGCTACTAGTAAGAGGCTAATCCGACGTATTTTGTGACGAGAAATGGAATGGTGCAATCCGCGTTGCTCTCCGACCAATACTTTTGGCTGTAGCGACAATTGAATGATCATTGATGCCATAATCACGTGCACAGCAACGGCTCTTACTCCATGGAAACCAGGGAAATTTGCAATTTTTCAACAGCTGCCGATACCTGGCTAAATTCCGCATCTTTTGGCACCTTATTCATGTGGGTCTGTGGTCAGTTGTACTTTTTACAGCAGACTGTATCAAGTATCTTGTGTTTTTTATGTACAAATGGTGTGGTTTTTCTACACGTAGATAAAGACATTGAGATTGTCTTGCACATAGAAGTAAGGCAATTGCTGGGTGAGTTAAATGGGCTTAGCCCAAAGATTTCAGGTCTTCTGGGCTACCGAAGGGCGCATAACTTATAGTCAAAAGTTGAATATAGTAATGACCAGTCGCGATGGTACAGAGTACAGTGTAGCCGATTTCAATTAACAAAAAGACCAGGCAAAAATGGAAAATTGGAAAAATTGTTCCAGTGCTGCTGGTAAGAGGCTAATCCGACGTATTTTGTGACGACAAATCGAATGGTGCAAACCGCGTTGCTCTCCGACCAATACTTTTGCCTGTAGTGACAATTGAATGATCATTGATGTCATAATCACGTGCCCAGCAACGGCTCTTACTCCATGGAAACCAGGGAAATTTGCAATTTTTCAACAGCTGCCGATGCCTGGCTCAATTCCGCATCTGTTGGCACCTTACTGAAGTGGGTCAGTGTTTAGTTGTACTTTTTACAACAGACTGTATCAAGTACCTTGTGGTATTCATGTACAAATGGTGTGGTTTTTCTACACGTAGATAAAGACATTGAGATTATCTTGCACTTAGAAGTAAGGCAATTGCTGGGTGAGTTAAATGGGCTTAGCCCAAAGATTTCAGGTCTTTTGGGCTACCGAAGGGCACATAACTTATAGTCAAAAGTTGAATATAGTAATGACCAGTCGCGATTGTACAGAGTACAGTGTAGCCGATTTCAATTAACAAAAAGACCAGGCAAAAATGCAAAAGTGGAAAAACTGTTCCAGTGCTGCTGGTAAGAGGCTAATCCGACGTATTTTGTGACGAGAAATGGAATGGTGCAAACCGCGTTGCTCTCCGACCAATACTTTTGGCTGTAGCGGCAATTGAATGATCATTTATGTCATAATCACGTGCGTAGCAACGGCTCTTACTCCATGGAAACCAGGGATATTTGCAATTTTTTAACAGCTGCCGATGCCTGGCCCAATTCCGCATCTTTTGGCACCTTATAAATGTGGGTCAGTGTTTAGTTGTACTTTTTACAGCAGACTGTATCAAGTACCTTGTGTTTTTAATGTACAAATAATCTGGTTTTTCTACACGTAGATAAAGACATTGAGATTGTCTTGGATTTGGAAGTAAGACAATTGCTGGGTGAGTTAAATGGGCTTAGCCCAAAGATTTGACGTCTTCTGGGCTACCGAAGGGCACATAACTTATAGTCAAAAGTTGAATATAGTAATGACCAGTCGCGATTGTACAGAGTACAGTGTAGCCGGTTTCAATTAACAAAAAGACCAGGCAAAAATGCAAAACTGGAAAAACTGTTCCAGTGCTACTAGTAAGAGGCTAATCCGACGTATTTTGTGACGAGAAATCGAATGGTGCAAACCGCGTTGCTCTCCGACCAATACTTTTGGCTGTAGTGACAATTGAATGATCATTTATGTCATAATTACGTGCCCAGCAACGGCTCTTACTCCATGGAAACCAGGGAAATTTGCAATTTGTCAACAGCTGCCGATGCCTGGCTCAATTCCGAATCTTTTGGCACCTTACTGAAGTAGGTCAGTGTTCAGTTGTACTTTTTACAGCAGACTGTATCAAGTACCTTGTGTTTTTCACGTACAAATGGTGTGGTTTTTCTACACGTAGGTAAAGACATTGAGATTGTCTTCCACTTAGAAGTAAGGCAATTGCTGGGTGAGTTAAATGGGCTTAGCCCAAAGATTTTAGGTCTTCTGGGCTACCGAAGGGCACATAACTTATAGTCAAAAGTTGAATATAGTAATGACCAGTCGCGATTGTACAGAGTACAGTGTAGCCGATTTCAATTAACTAAAAGACCAAGCAAAAATGCAAAAGTGGAAAAACTGTTCCAGTGCTGCTGGTAAGAGGCTAATCCGACGTATTTTGTGACGAGAAATCGAATGGTGCAAACCGCGTTGCTCTCCGACCAATACTTTTGGCTTTAGCGACAATTGAATGATCATTTATGTCATAATCACGTGCGTAGCAACGGCTCTTACTCCATGGAAACCAGGGAAATTTGCAATTTTTTAACAGCTGCCGATGCCTGGCCCAATTCCGCATCTTTTGGCACCTTATAAACGTGGGTCAGTGTTTAGTTGTACTTTTTACAGCAGACTGTATCAAGTACCTTGTGTTTTTCATGTACAAATGGTGTGGTTTTTCTACACGTAGATAAAGACATTGAGATTGTCTTGGATTTAGAAGTAAGACAATTGCTGGGTGAGTTAAATGGGCTTAGCCCAAAGATTTGACGTCTTCTGGGCTACCGAAGGGCACATAACTTATAGTCAAAAGTTGAATATAGTAATGACCAGTCGCGATTGTACAGAGTACAGTGTAGCCGATTTCAATTAACTAAAAGACCAAGCAAAAATGCAAAAGTGGAAAAACTGTTCCAGTGCTGCTGGTAAGAGGCTAATCCGACGTATTTTGTGACGACAAATCGAATGGTGCAAACCGCGTTGCTCTCCAACCAATACTTTTGGCTGTAGTGACAATTGAATGATCATTTATGTCATAATCACGTGCCCAGCAACGGCTCTTACTCCATGGAAACCAGGGAAATTTGCAATTTTTCAACAGCTGCCGATGCCTGGCTCAATTCCGCATCTTTTGGCACTTTACTGAAGTGGGTCAGTGTTCAGTTGTACTTTTTACAGCAGACTGTATCAAGTACCTTGTGTTTTTCATGTACAAATGGTGTGGTTTTTCTACACGTAGATAAAGACATTGAGATTGTCTTGCACATAGAAGTAAGGCAATTGCTGGGTGAGTTAAATGGGCTTAGCCCAAAGATTTCAGGTCTTCTGGGCTACCGAAGGGCACATAACTTATAGTCAGAAGTTGAATATAGTAATGACCAATAGCGATTGTACAGAGTACAGTGTAGCCGGTTTCAATTAACAAAAAGACCAGGCAAAAATGCAAAAGTGGAAAAACTCTTCCAGTGCTACTAGTAAGAGGCTAATCCGACGTATTTTGTGACGAGAAATGGAATGGTGCAATCTGCGTTGCTCTCCGACCAATACTTTTGGCTGTAGCGACAAATGAATGATCATTGATGCCAAAATCACGTGCACAGCAACGGCTCTTAATCCATGGAAACCAGGGAAATTTGCAATTTTTCAACAGCTGCCGATGCCTGGCTCAATTCCGAATCTTTTGGCACCTTACTGAAGTGGGTCAGTGTTCAGTTGTACTTTTTACAGCAGACTGTATGAAGTACCTTGTGTTTTTCATGTACAAATGGTGTGGTTTTTCTACACGTAGATAAAGACATTGAGATTGTCTTCGACTTAGAAGTAAGGCAATTGCTGGGTGAGTTAAATGGGCTTAGCCCAAAGATTTGACGTCTTCTGGGCTACCGAAGGCACATAACTTATAGTCAAAAGTGAATATAGAAATGACCAGTCGCGATTGTACAGAGTACAGTGTAGCCGATTTCAATTAACAAAAAGACCATGTAAAAATGCAAAAGTGGAAAAACTGTTTCAGTTGCTGCTGGTAAGAGGCTAATCCGACGTATTTTGTGACGAGAAATCGAATGGTGCAATCCGCGTTGCTCTCCGACTAATACTTTTGGCTGTAGTGACAATTGAATGATCATTTATGTCATAATCACGTGCCCAGCAACGGCTCTTACTCCATGGAAACCAGGGATATTTGCAATTTTTCAACAGCTGCCGATGCCTGGCTCAATTCCGAATCTTTTGGCACCTTACTGAAGTAGGTCAGTGTTCAGTTGTACTTTTACAGCAGACTGTATCAAGTACCTTGTGTTTTTCACGTACAAATGGTGTGGTTTTTCTACACGTAGATAAAGACATTGAGATTGTCTTGCACTTAGAAGTAGGCAATTGCTGGGTGAGTTAAATGGGTTTAGCCAAAGATTTCAGGTCTTCTGGGCTACCGAAGGGCACATAACTTGTAGTCAAAAGTTGAATATAGTAATGACCAGTCGCGATTGTACAGAGTACAGTGTAGCCGATTTCAATTAACAAAAAGACCAAGCAAAAATGCAAAAGTGGAAAAACTGTTCCAGTGCTGCTGGTAAGAGGCTAATCCGACGTATTTTGTGACGAGAAATCGAATGGTGCAAACCGCGTTTGCTCTCCGACCAATTACTTTTGCCTGTAGTGACAATTGAATGATCATTGATGTCATAATCACGTGCCCAGCAACGGCTCTTACTCCATGGAAACCAGGGATATTAGCAATTTTTTAACAGCTGCCGATGCCTGGCCCAATTCCGCATCTTTTGGCACCTTATAAATGTGGGTCAGTGTTTAGTTGTACTTTTTACAGCAGACTGTATCAAGTACCTTGTGTTTTTTATGTGCAAATGGTCTGGTTTTTCTACACGTAGATAAAGACATTGAGATTGTCTTGGACTTAGAAGTAAGGCAATTGCTGGGTGAGTTAAATGGGCTGAGCCCAAAGATTTCAGCTCTTCTGAGCTACCGAAGGGCACATAACTTATAGTCAAAAGTTGAATATAGTAATGACCAGTCCCGATGGTACAGAGTACAGTGTAGCCGATTTCAATTAACAAAAAGACCAGGCAAAAATGCAAATTGGAAAAATTGTTCCAGTGCTGCTGGTAGAGGCTAATCCGACGTATTTTGTGACGACAAATCGAATGGTGCAAACCGCGTTGCTCTCCGACCAATACTTTTGCCTGTAGTGACAATTGAATGATCATTTATGTCATAATCACGTGCCCAGCAACGGCTCTTACTCCATGGAAACCAGGGAAATTTGCAATTTTTCAACAGCTGCCGATGCCTGGCTCAATTCCGCATCTTTTGGCACCTTACTGAAGTGGGTCAGTGTTCAGTTGTACTTTTTACAGCAGACTGTATCAAGTACCTTGTGTTTTTCACGTACAAATGGTGTGGTTTTTCTACACGTAGATAAAGACATTGAGATTGTCTTGCACTTAGAAGTAAGGCAATTGCTGGGTGAGTTAAATGGGCTTGGCCCAAAGATTTCAGGTCTTCTGGGCTACCGAAGGGCACATAACTTATAGTTCAAAAGTTGAATATAGTAATGACCAGTCGCGATTGTACAGAGTACAGTGTAGCCGATTTCAATTAACAAAAAGACCCAGGCAAAAAATGCAAAAGTGGGAAAAACTCTTCCAGTGCTACTAGTAAGAGGCTAATCCGACGTATTTTGTGACGAGAAATGGAATGGTGCAATCCGCGTTGCTCTCCGACCAATACTTTTTGGCTGTAGCGACAATTGAATGATCATTGATGCCATAATCACGTGCACAGCAACGGCTCTTACTCCATGGAAACCAGGGAAATTTGCAATTTGTCAACAGCTGCCGATGCCTGGCTCAATTCCGCATCTTTTGGCACGTTACTGAAGTGGGTCAGTGTTTAGTTGTACTTTTTACAGCAGACTGTATCAAGTACCTTGTGTTTTTCATGTACAAATGGTGTGGTTTTCTACACGTAGATAAAGACATTGAGATTGTCTTCGACTTAGAAGTAAGGCAATTGCTGGGTGAGTAAATGGGCTTAGCCCAAAGATTTGACGTCTTCTGGGCTACCGAAGGGCACATAACTTATTGTCAGAAGTTGAATATAGTAATGACCAGTAGCGATGGTACATAGTACAGTGTAGCCGATTTCAATTAACAAAAAGACCAGGCAAAAATGCAAAATTGGAAAAATTGTTCCAGAGCTGCTGGTAAGAGGCTAATCCGACGTATTTTGTGATGACAAATCGAATTGGTGCAAACCGCGTTGCTCTCTGACCAATACTTTTGGCTGTAGTGTCAGTTGAATGATCATTTATGTCATAATCACGTGCCCAGCAACGGCTCTTACTCCATGGAAACCAGGGAAATTTGCAATTTTTTAACAGCTGCCGATACCTGCTCAATTCTGCATCTTTTGGCACCTTCTAAATGTGGGTCTGTGGTCAGTTGTACTTTTTACAGCAGACTGTATCAAGTATCTTGTGTTTTTTATGTACAAATGGTGTGGTTTTTCTACACGTAGATAAAGACATTGAGATTGTCTTGGACTTAGAAGTAAGACAATTGCTGGGTGAGTTAAATGGGCTTAGGCCCAAAGATTTGACGTCTTCTGGGCTACCGAAGGGCACATAACTTATAGTCAAAAGCTGAATATAGTAATGACCAGTCGCGATTGTACAGAGTACAGTGTAGCCGATTTCAATTAACAAAAAGACCAGGTAAAAATGCAAAAGTGGAAAAACTGTTCCAGTTGCTGCTGGTAAGAGGCTAATCCGACGTATTTTGTGACGAGAAATCGAATGGTGCAATCCGCGTTGCCTCTCCGACTAATACTTTTGGCTTGTAGTGACAATTGAATGATCATTGATGTCATAATCACGTGCCCAGCAACGGCTCTTACTCCATGGAAAGCAGGGAAATTTGCAATTTTTTACAGCCTGCCGATGCCTGGCCCAATTCCGCATCTTTTGGCACCTTACTGAAGTGGGTCAGTGTTGTACTTTTTACAGCAGACTGTATGAAGTACCTTGTGTTATTCATGTACAAATGGTCTGGTTTTTCTACACGTAGATAAAGATATTGAGATTGTCTTGCACTTGGAAGTAAGGCAATTGCTGGGTGAGTTAAATGGGCTTAGCCCAAAGATTTCAGGTCTTTTGGGCTACCGAAGGGCACATAACTTATAGTCAAAAGTTGAATATAGTAATGACCAGTCGCGATTGTACAGAGTACAGTGTAGCCGATTTCAATTAACAAAAAGACCAGGCAAAAATGCAAAAGTGGAAAAACTCTTCCAGTGCTGCTGGTAAGAGGCTAATCCGACGTATTTTGTGACGAGAAATCGAATGGTGCAAACCGCGTTGCTCTCCGACCAATACTTTTGGCTGTAGCGACAATTGAATGATCATTTATGTCATAATCACGTGCGTAGCAACTGCTCTTACTCCATGGAAACCAGGGATATTTGCAATTTTTTAACAGCTGCCGATGCCTGGCCCAATTCCGCATCTTTTGGCACCTTATAAATGTGGGTCAGTGTTTAGTTGTACTTTTTACAGCAGACTATATCAAGTACCTTGTGTTTTTAATGTACAAATAATCTGGTTTTTCTACACGTAGATAAAGACATTGAGATTGTCTTGGATTTAGAAGTAAGACAATTGCTGGGTGAGTTAAATGGGCTGAGCCCCAAAGATTTGACGTCTTCTGGGCTACCGAAGGGCACATAACTTATAGTCAAAAGTTGAATATAGTAATGACCAGTCGCGATTGTACAGAGTACAGTGTAGCCGTTTCAATTAACAAAAAGACCAGGCAAAAATGCAAAAGTGGAAAAACTGTTCCAGTGCTACTAGTAAGAGGCTAATCCGACGTATTTTGTGACGAGAAATCGAATGGTGCAACCGCGTTGCTCTCCGACCAATACTTTTGCCTGTAGTGACAATTGAATGATCATTTATGTCATAATCACGTGCCCAGCAACGGCTCTTACTCCATGGAAACCAGGGAAATTTGCAATTTGTCAACAGCTGCCGATGCCTGGCTCAATTCCGAATGTTTTGGCACCTTACTGAAGTAGGTCAGTGTTCAGTTGTACTTTTTTACAGCAGACTGTATCAAGTACCTTGTGTTTTTCACGTACAAATGGTGTGGTCTTTCTACACGTAGGTAAAGACATTGAGATTGTCTTGCACTTAGAAGTAAGGCAATTGCTGGTGAGTTAAATGGCTTAGCCAAAGATTTCAGGTCTTCTGGGCTACCGAAGGGCACATAACTTATAGTCAAAAGTTGAATATAGTAATGACCAGTCGCGATGGTACAGAGTACAGTGTAGCCGGTTTCAATTAACAAAAAGACCAGGCAAAAATGCAAAAGTGGAAAAACTCTTCAGTGCTACTAGTAAGAGGCTAATCCGACGTATTTTGTGACGAGAAATGGAATGGTGCAATCCGCGTTGCTCTCCGACCAATACTTTTGGCTGTAGCGACAATTGAATGATCATTGATGCCATAATCACGTGCACAGCAACGGCTCTTACTCCATGGAAACCAGGGAAATTTGCAATTTTTCAACAGCTGCCCGATACCTGGCTAAATTCCGCATCTTTTGGCACCTTATTCATGTGGGTCTGTGGTCAGTTGTACTTTTTACAGCAGACTGTATCAAGTATCTTGTGTTTTTTATGTACAAATGGTGTGGTTTTTCTACACGTAGATAAAGACATTGAGATTGTCTTGCACATAGAAGTAAGGCAATTGCTGGGTGAGTTAAATGGCTTAGCCAAAGACTTCAGGTCTTCTGGGCTACCGAAGGGCGCATAACTTATAGTCAAAAGTTGAATATAGTAATGACCAGTCGCGATGGTACAGAGTACAGTGTAGCCGATTTCAATTAACAAAAAGACCAGGCAAAAATGCAAAATTGGAAAAATTGTTCCAGTGCTGCTGGTAAGAGGCTAATCCGGACGTATTTTGTGACGACAAATCGAATGGTGCAAACCGCGTTGCTCTCCGACCAATACTTTTGCCTGTAGTGACAATTGAATGATCATTTATGTCATAATCACGTGCCCAGCAACGGCTCTTACTCCATGGAAACCAGGGAAATTTGCAATTTTTCAACAGCTGCCGATGCCTGGCTCAATTCCGCATCTTTTGGCACCTTACTGAAGTGGGTCAGTGTTCAGTTGTACTTTTTACAGCAGACTGTATCAAGTACCTTGTGTTTTTCACGTACAAATGGTGTGGTTTTTCTACACGTAGATAAAGACATTGAGATTGTCTTGCACTTAGAAGTAAGGCAATTGCTGGGTGAGTTAAATGGGCTTGGCCCAAAGATTTCAGGTCTTCTGGGCTACCGAAGGGCACATAACTTATAGTCAAAAGTTGAATATAGTAATGACCAATAGCGATTGTACAGAGTACAGTGTAGCCGGTTTCAATTAACAAAAAGACCAGGCAAAAATGCAAAAGTGGAAAAACTCTTCCAGTGCTACTAGTAAGAGGCTAATCCGACGTATTTTGTGACGAGAAATGGAATGGTGCAATCCGCGTTGCTCTCCGACCAATACTTTTGGCTGTAGCGACAATTGAATGATCATTGATGCCATAATCACGTGCACAGCAACGGCTCTTACTCCATGGAAAACCAGGGAAATTTGCAATTTGTCAACAGCTGCCGATGCCTGGCTCAATTCCGCATCTTTTGGCACCTTGCTGAAGTGGGTCAGTGTTCAGTTGTACTTTTTACAGCAGACTGTATCAAGTACCTTGTGTTTTTCATGTACAAATGGTGTGGTTTTTCTACACGTAGATAAAGACATTGAGATTGTCTTCGACTTAGAAGTAAGGCAATTGCTGGGTGAGTTAAATGGGCTTAGCCCAAAGATTTGACGTCTTCTGGGCTACCGAAGGGCACATAACTTATAGTCAAAAGTTGAATATAGTAATGACCAATAGCGATTGTACAGAGTACAGTGTAGCCGATTTCAATTAACAAAAAGACCAGGCAAAAATGCAAAATTGGAAAAATTGTTCCAGTGCTGCTGGTAAGAGGCTAATCCGACGTATTTTGTGATGACAAATCGAATGGTGCAAACCGCGTTGCTCTCCGACCAATACTTTTGCCTGTAGTGACAATTGAATGATCATTTATGTCATAATCACGTGCGTAGCAACTGCTCTTACTCCATGGAAACCAGGGATATTTGCAATTTTTTAACAGCTGCCGATGCCTGGCCCAATTCCGCATCTTTTGGCACCTTACTGAAGTGGGTCAGTGTTCAGTTGTACTTTTTACAGCAGACTATATCAAGTACCTTGTGTTTTTAATGTACAAATAATCTGGTTTTTCTACACGTAGATAAAGACATTGAGATTGTCTTGGATTTAGAAGTAAGACAATTGCTGTGTGAGTTAAATGGGCTTAGCCCAAAGATTTGACGTCTTCTGGGCTACCGAAGGGCACATAACTTATAGTCAAAAGTTGAATATAGTAATGACCAGTCGCGATTGTACAGAGTACAGTGTAGCCGGTTTCAATTAACAAAAAGACCAGGCAAAAATGCAAAAGTGGAAAAACTGTTCCAGTGCTACTAGTAAGAGGCTAATCCGACGTATTTTGTGACGAGAAATCGAATGGTGCAAACCGCGTTGCTCTCCGACCAATACTTTTGCCTGTAGTGACAATTGAATGATCATTTATGTCATAATCACGTGCCCAGCAACGGGTCTTACTCCATGGAAACCAGGGAAATTTGCAATTTGTCAACAGCTGCCGATGCCTGGCTCAATTCCGAATCTTTTGGCACCTTACTGAAGTAGGTCAGTGTTCAGTTGTACTTTTTACAGCAGACTGTATCAAGTACCTTGTGTTTTTCACGTACAAATGGTGTGGTTTTTCTACACGTAGGTAAAGACATTGAGATTGTCTTGCACTTAGAAGTAAGGCAATTGCTGGGTGAGTTAAATGGGCTTAGCCCAAAGATTTCAGGTCTTCTGGGCTACCGAAGGGCACATAACTTATAGTCAAAAGTTGAATATAGTAATGACCAGTCGCGATGGTACAGAGTACAGTGTAGCCGATTTCAATTAACAAAAAGACCAGGCAAAAATGCAAAATTGGAAAAATTGTTCCAGTGCTGCTGGTAAGAGGCTAATCCGACGTATTTTGTGACGACAAATCGAATGGTGCAAACCGCGTTGCTCTCCGACCAATACTTTTGCCTGTAGTGACAATTGAATGATCATTTATGTCATAATCACGTGCCCAGCAACGGCTCTTACTCCATGGAAACCAGGGAAATTTGCAATTTTTCAACAGCTGCCGATGCCTGGCTCAATTCCGCATCTTTTGGCACCTTACTGAAGTGGGTCAGTGTTCAGTTGTACTTTTTACAGCAGACTGTATCAAGTACCTTGTGTTTTTCACGTACAAATGGTGTGGTTTTTCTACACGTAGATAAAGACATTGAGATTGTCTTGCACTTAGAAGTAAGGCAATTGCTGGGTGAGTTAAATGGGCTTGGCCCAAAGATTTCAGGTCTTCTGGGCTACCGAAGGGCACATAACTTATAGTCAAAAGTTGAATATAGTAATGACCAATAGCGATTGTACAGAGTACAGTGTAGCCGGTTTCAATTAACAAAAAGACCAGGCAAAAATGCAAAAGTGGAAAAACTGTTCCAGTGCTACTAGTAAGAGGCTAATCCGACGTATTTTGTGACGAGAAATGGAATGGTGCAATCCGCGTTGCTCTCCGACCAATACTTTTGGCTGTAGCGACAATTGAATGATCATTGATGCCATAATCACGTGCACAGCAACGGCTCTTACTCCATGGAAACCAGGGAAATTTGCAATTTGTCAACAGCTGCCGATGCCTGGCTCAATTCCGCATCTTTTGGCACCTTACTGAAGTGGGTCAGTGTTCAGTTGTACTTTTTACAGCAGACTGTATCAAGTACCTTGTGTTTTTCATGTACAAATGGTGTGGTTTTTCTACACGTAGATAAAGACATTGAGATTGTCTTCGACTTAGAAGTAAGGCCATTGCTGGGTGAGTTAAATGGGCTTAGCCCAAAGATTTGACGTCTTCTGGGCTACCGAAGGGCACATAACTTATAGTCAGAAGTTGAATATAGTAATGACCAGTAGCGATGGTACATAGTACAGTGTAGCCGATTTCAATTAACAAAAAGACCAGGCAAAAATGCAAAATTGGAAAAATTGTTCCAGTGCTGCTGGTAAGAGGCTAATCCGACGTATTTTGTGATGACAAATCGAATGGTGCAAACCGCGTTGCTCTCCGACCAATACTTTTGCCTGTAGTGACAATTGAATGATCATTTATGTCATAATCACGTGCCCAGCAACGGCTCTTACTTCATGGAAACCAGGGAAATTTGCAATTTTTTAACAGCTGCCGATACCTGGCTCAATTCCGCATCTTTTGGCACCTTATTCATGTGGGTCTGTGGTCAGTTGTACTTTTTACAGCAGACTGTATCAAGTATCTTGTGTTTTTTATGTACAAATGGTGTGGTCTTTCTACACGTAGATAAAGACATTGTGATTGTCTTGGACTTAGAAGTAAGACAATTGCTGGGTGAGTTAAATGGGCTTAGCCCAAAGATTTGACGTCTTCTGGGCTACCGAAGGGAACATAACTTATAGTCAAAAGTTGAATATAGTAATGACCAGTCGCGATTGTACAGAGTACAGTGTAGCCGATTTCAATTAACAAACAGACCAGGCAAAAATGCAAAAGTGGAAAAACTGTTCCAGTGCTGCTGGTAAGAGGCTAATCCGACGTATTTTGTGACGAGAAATGGAATGGTGCAAACCGCGTTGCTCTCCGACCAATACTTTTGGCTGTAGCGACAATTGAATGATCATTTATGTCATAATCACGTGCGTAGCAACGGCTCTTACTCCATGGAAACCAGGGAAATTTGCAATTTTTCAACAGCTGCCGATGCCTGGCTCAATTCCGCATCTTTTGGCACCTTACTGAAGTGGGTCAGTGTTTAGTTGTTCTTTTTACAGCAGACTGTATCAAGTACCTTGTGTTTTTCAAGTACAAATGGTGTGGTTTTTCTACACGTAGATAAAGACATTGAGATTGTCTTGCACTTAGAAGTAAGGCAATTGCTGGGTGAGTTAAATGGGCTTAGCCCAAAGATTTCAGGTCTTCTGAGCTGCCGAAGGGCACATAACTTATAGTCAAAAGTTGAATATAGTAATGACCAGTCGCGATTGTACAGAATACAGTGTAGCCGATTTCAATTAACAAAAAGACCAGGTAAAAATGCAAAAGTGGAAAAACTGTTCCAGTGCTGCAGTTAAGAGGCTAATCCGACGTATTTTGTGACGAGAAATCAAATGGTGCAAACCGTGTTGCTCTCCGACCAATACTTTTGCCTGTAGTGACAATTGAATGATCATTTATGTCATAATCACGTGCCCAGCAACGGCTCTTACTCCATGGAAACCAGGGAAATTTGCAATTTTTCAACAGCTGCCGATGCCTGGCTCAATTCCGCATCTTTTGGCACCTTACTGAAGTGGGTCAGTGTTCAGTTGTACTTTTTACAGCAGACTGTATCAAGTACCTTGTGTTTTTCATGTACAAATGGTGTGGTTTTTCTACACGTAGATAAAGACATTGAGATTGTCTTGCACATAGAAGTAAGGCAATTGCTGGGTGAGTTAAATGGGCTTAGCCCAAAGATTTCAGGTCTTCTGGGCTACCGAAGGGCGCATAACTTATAGTCAAAAGTTGAATATAGTAATGACCAGTCGCGATGGTACAGAGTACAGTGTAGCCGATTTCAATTAACAAAAAGACCAGGCAAAAATGCAAAATTGGAAAAATTGTTCCAGTGCTGCTGGTAAGAGGCTAATCCGACGTATTTTGTGACGAGAAATGGAATGGTGCAAACCGCGTTGCTCTCCGACCAATACTTTTGCCTGTAGTGACAATTGAATGATCATTTATGTCATAATCACGTGCCCAGCAACGGCTCTTACTCCATGGAAACCAGGGAAATTTGCAATTTTTCAACAGCTGCCGATGCCTGGCTCAATTCCGCATCTTTTGGCACCTTACTGAAGTGGGTCAGTGTTCAGTTGTACTTTTTACAGCAGACTGTATCAAGTATCTTGTGTTTTTCGCGTACAAATGGTGTGGTTTTTCTACACGTAGATAAAGACATTGAGATTGTCTTGCACTTAGAAGTAAGGCAATTGCTGGGTGAGTTAAATGGGCTTGGCCCAAAGATTTCAGGTCTTCTGGGCTACCGAAGGGCACATAACTTATAGTCAAAAGTTGAATATAGTAATGACCAATAGCGATTGTACAGAGTACAGTGTAGCCGGTTTCAATTAACAAAAAGACCAGGCAAAATGCAAAAGTGGAAAAACTCTTCCAGTGCTACTAGTAAGAGGCTAATCCGACGTATTTTGTGACGAGAAATGGAATGGTGCAATCCGCGTTGCTCTCCGACCAATACTTTTGGCTGTAGCGACAATTGAATGATCATTGATGCCATAATCACGTGCACAGCAACGGCTCTTACTCCATGGAAACCAGGGAAATTTGCAATTTTTCAACAGCTGCCGATGCCTGGCTCAATTCCGCATCTTTTGGCACCTTACTGAAGTGGGTCAGTGTTTAGTTGTTCTTTTTACAGCAGACTGTATCAAGTACCTTGTGTTTTTCAAGTACAAATGGTCTGGTTTTTCTACACGTAGATAAAGACATTGAGATTGTCTTGCACTTAGAAGTAAGGCAATTGCTGGGTGAGTTAAATGGGCTTAGCCCAAAGATTTCAGGTCTTCTGGGCTACCGAAGGGCACATAACTTATAGTCAAAAGTTGAATATAGTAATGACCAGTCGCGATGGTACAGAGTACAGTGTAGCCGATTTCAATTAACAAAAAGACCAGGCAAAAATGCAAAATTGGAAAAATTGTTCCAGTGCTGCTGGTAAGAGGCTAATCCGACGTATTTTGTGACGAGAAATGGAATGGTGCAAACCGCGTTGCTCTCCGACCAATACTTTTGCCTGTAGTGACAATTGAATGATCATTTATGTCATAATCACGTGCCCAGCAACGGCTCTTACTCCATGGAAACCAGGGAAATTTGCAATTTTTCAACAGCTGCCGATGCCTGGCTCAATTCCGCATCTTTTGGCACTTTACTGAAGTGGGTCAGTGTTCAGTTGTACTTTTTACAGCAGACTGTATCAAGTACCTTGTGTTTTTCACGTACAAATGGTGTGGTTTTTCTACACGTAGATAAAGACATTGAGATTGTCTTGCACATAGAAGTAAGGCAATTGCTGGGTGAGTTAAATGGGCTTAGCCCAAAGATTTCAGGTCTTCTGGGCTACCGAAGGGCACATAACTTATAGTCAAAAGTTGAATATAGTAATGACCAGTCGCGATGGTACAGAGTACAGTGTAGCCGATTTCAATTAACAAAAAGACCAGGCAAAAATGCAAAATTGGAAAAATTGTTCCAGTGCTGCTGGTAAGAGGCTAATCCGACGTATTTTGTGACGAGAAATCGAATGGTGCAAACCGCGTTGCTCTCCGACCAATACTTTTGCCTGTAGTGACAATTGAATGATCATTTATGTCATAATCACGTGCCCAGCAACGGCTCTTACTCCATGGAAACCAGGGAAATTTGCAATTTTTCAACAGCTGCCGATGCCTGGCTCAATTCCGCATCTTTTGGCACCTTACTGAAGTGGGTCAGTGTTCAGTTGTACTTTTTACAGCAGACTGTATCAAGTACCTTGTGTTTTTCACGTACAAATGGTGTGGTTTTTCTACACGTAGATAAAGACATTGAGATTGTCTTGCACTTAGAAGTAAGGCAATTGCTGGGTGAGTTAAATGGGCTTGGCCCAAAGATTTCAGGTCTTCTGGGCTACCGAAGGGCACATAACTTATAGTCAAAAGTTGAATATAGTAATGACCAATAGCGATTGTACAGAGTACAGTGTAGCCGATTTCAATTAACAAAAAGACCAGGCAAAAATGCAAAAGTGGAAAAACTCTTCCAGTGCTACTAGTAAGAGGCTAATCCGACGTATTTTGTGACGAGAAATGGAATGGTGCAATCCGCGTTGCTCTCCGACCAATACTTTTGGCTGTAGCGACAATTGAATGATCATTGATGCCATAATCACGTGCACAGCAACGGCTCTTACTCCATGGAAACCAGGGAAATTTGCAATTTTTCAACAGCTGCCGATACCTGGCTAAATTCCGCATCTTTTGGCACCTTATTCATGTGGGTCTGTGGTCAGTTGTACTTTTTACAGCAGACTGTATCAAGTATCTTGTGTTTTTTATGTACAAATGGTGTGGTTTTTCTACACGTAGATAAAGACATTGAGATTGTCTTGCACATAGAAGTAAGGCAATTGCTGGGTGAGTTAAATGGGCTTAGCCCAAAGATTTCAGGTCTTCTGGGCTACCGAAGGGCGCATAACTTATAGTCAAAAGTTGAATATAGTAATGACCAGTCGCGATGGTACAGAGTACAGTGTAGCCGATTTCAATTAACAAAAAGACCAGGCAAAAATGGAAAATTGGAAAAATTGTTCCAGTGCTGCTGGTAAGAGGCTAATCCGACGTATTTTGTGACGACAAATCGAATGGTGCAAACCGCGTTGCTCTCCGACCAATACTTTTGCCTGTAGTGACAATTGAATGATCATTGATGTCATAATCACGTGCCCAGCAACGGCTCTTACTCCATGGAAACCAGGGAAATTTGCAATTTTTCAACAGCTGCCGATGCCTGGCTCAATTCCGCATCTGTTGGCACCTTACTGAAGTGGGTCAGTGTTTAGTTGTACTTTTTACAACAGACTGTATCAAGTACCTTGTGGTATTCATGTACAAATGGTGTGGTTTTTCTACACGTAGATAAAGACATTGAGATTATCTTGCACTTAGAAGTAAGGCAATTGCTGGGTGAGTTAAATGGGCTTAGCCCAAAGATTTCAGGTCTTTTGGGCTACCGAAGGGCACATAACTTATAGTCAAAAGTTGAATATAGTAATGACCAGTCGCGATTGTACAGAGTACAGTGTAGCCGATTTCAATTAACAAAAAGACCAGGCAAAAATGCAAAAGTGGAAAAACTGTTCCAGTGCTGCTGGTAAGAGGCTAATCCGACGTATTTTGTGACGAGAAATGGAATGGTGCAAACCGCGTTGCTCTCCGACCAATACTTTTGGCTGTAGCGGCAATTGAATGATCATTTATGTCATAATCACGTGCGTAGCAACGGCTCTTACTCCATGGAAACCAGGGATATTTGCAATTTTTTAACAGCTGCCGATGCCTGGCCCAATTCCGCATCTTTTGGCACCTTATAAATGTGGGTCAGTGTTTAGTTGTACTTTTTACAGCAGACTGTATCAAGTACCTTGTGTTTTTAATGTACAAATAATCTGGTTTTTCTACACGTAGATAAAGACATTGAGATTGTCTTGGATTTGGAAGTAAGACAATTGCTGGGTGAGTTAAATGGGCTTAGCCCAAAGATTTGACGTCTTCTGGGCTACCGAAGGGCACATAACTTATAGTCAAAAGTTGAATATAGTAATGACCAGTCGCGATTGTACAGAGTACAGTGTAGCCGGTTTCAATTAACAAAAAGACCAGGCAAAAATGCAAAACTGGAAAAACTGTTCCAGTGCTACTAGTAAGAGGCTAATCCGACGTATTTTGTGCCGACAAATCGAATGGTGCAAACCGCGTTGCTCTCCGACCAATACTTTTGGCTGTAGTGACAATTGAATGATCATTTATGTCATAATTACGTGCCCAGCAACGGCTCTTACTCCATGGAAACCAGGGAAATTTGCAATTTGTCAACAGCTGCCGATGCCTGGCTCAATTCCGAATCTTTTGGCACCTTACTGAAGTAGGTCAGTGTTCAGTTGTACTTTTTACAGCAGACTGTATCAAGTACCTTGTGTTTTTCACGTACAAATGGTGTGGTTTTTCTACACGTAGGTAAAGACATTGAGATTGTCTTGCACTTAGAAGTAAGGCAATTGCTGGGTGAGTTAAATGGGCTTAGCCCAAAGATTTCAGGTCTTCTGGGCTACCGAAGGGCACATAACTTATAGTCAAAAGTTGAATATAGTAATGACCAGTCGCGATTGTACAGAGTACAGTGTAGCCGATTTCAATTAACTAAAAGACCAAGCAAAAATGCAAAAGTGGAAAAACTGTTCCAGTGCTGCTGGTAAGAGGCTAATCCGACGTATTTTGTGACGAGAAATCGAATGGTGCAAACCGCGTTGCTCTCCGACCAATACTTTTGGCTTTAGCGACAATTGAATGATCATTTATGTCATAATCACGTGCGTAGCAACGGCTCTTACTCCATGGAAACCAGGGAAATTTGCAATTTTTTAACAGCTGCCGATGCCTGGCCCAATTCCGCATCTTTTGGCACCTTATAAACGTGGGTCAGTGTTTAGTTGTACTTTTTACAGCAGACTGTATCAAGTACCTTGTGTTTTTCATGTACAAATGGTGTGGTTTTTCTACACGTAGATAAAGACATTGAGATTGTCTTGGATTTAGAAGTAAGACAATTGCTGGGTGAGTTAAATGGGCTTAGCCCAAAGATTTGACGTCTTCTGGGCTACCGAAGGGCACATAACTTATAGTCAAAAGTTGAATATAGTAATGACCAGTCGCGATTGTACAGAGTACAGTGTAGCCGATTTCAATTAACTAAAAGACCAAGCAAAAATGCAAAAGTGGAAAAACTGTTCCAGTGCTGCTGGTAAGAGGCTAATCCGACGTATTTTGTGACGACAAATCGAATGGTGCAAACCGCGTTGCTCTCCAACCAATACTTTTGGCTGTAGTGACAATTGAATGATCATTTATGTCATAATCACGTGCCCAGCAACGGCTCTTACTCCATGGAAACCAGGGAAATTTGCAATTTTTCAACAGCTGCCGATGCCTGGCTCAATTCCGCATCTTTTGGCACTTTACTGAAGTGGGTCAGTGTTCAGTTGTACTTTTTACAGCAGACTGTATCAAGTACCTTGTGTTTTTCATGTACAAATGGTGTGGTTTTTCTACACGTAGATAAAGACATTGAGATTGTCTTGCACATAGAAGTAAGGCAATTGCTGGGTGAGTTAAATGGGCTTAGCCCAAAGATTTCAGGTCTTCTGGGCTACCGAAGGGCACATAACTTATAGTCAGAAGTTGAATATAGTAATGACCAATAGCGATTGTACAGAGTACAGTGTAGCCGGTTTCAATTAACAAAAAGACCAGGCAAAAATGCAAAAGTGGAAAAACTCTTCCAGTGCTACTAGTAAGAGGCTAATCCGACGTATTTTGTGACGAGAAATGGAATGGTGCAATCTGCGTTGCTCTCCGACCAATACTTTTGGCTGTAGCGACAAATGAATGATCATTGATGCCAAAATCACGTGCACAGCAACGGCTCTTAATCCATGGAAACCAGGGAAATTTGCAATTTTTCAACAGCTGCCGATGCCTGGCTCAATTCCGAATCTTTTGGCACCTTACTGAAGTGGGTCAGTGTTCAGTTGTACTTTTTACAGCAGACTGTATGAAGTACCTTGTGTTTTTCATGTACAAATGGTGTGGTTTTTCTACACGTAGATAAAGACATTGAGATTGTCTTCGACTTAGAAGTAAGGCAATTGCTGGGTGAGTTAAATGGGCTTAGCCCAAAGATTTGACGTCTTCTGGGCTACCGAAGGGCACATAACTTATAGTCAAAAGTTGAATATAGTAATGACCAGTCGCGATTGTACAGAGTACAGTGTAGCCGATTTCAATTAACAAAAAGACCATGTAAAAATGCAAAAGTGGAAAAACTGTTTCAGTTGCTGCTGGTAAGAGGCTAATCCGACGTATTTTGTGACGAGAAATCGAATGGTGCAATCCGCGTTGCTCTCCGACTAATACTTTTGGCTGTAGTGACAATTGAATGATCATTTATGTCATAATCACGTGCCCAGCAACGGCTCTTACTCCATGGAAACCAGGGATATTTGCAATTTTTCAACAGCTGCCGATGCCTGGCTCAATTCCGAATCTTTTGGCACCTTACTGAAGTAGGTCAGTGTTCAGTTGTACTTTTTACAGCAGACTGTATCAAGTACCTTGTGTTTTTCACGTACAAATGGTGTGGTTTTTCTACACGTAGATAAAGACATTGAGATTGTCTTGCACTTAGAAGTAAGGCAATTGCTGGGTGAGTTAAATGGGTTGAGCCCAAAGATTTCAGGTCTTCTGGGCTACCGAAGGGCACATAACTTGTAGTCAAAAGTTGAATATAGTAATGACCAGTCGCGATTGTACAGAGTACAGTGTAGCCGATTTCAATTAACAAAAAGACCAAGCAAAAATGCAAAAGTGGAAAAACTGTTCCAGTGCTGCTGGTAAGAGGCTAATCCGACGTATTTTGTGACGAGAAATCGAATGGTGCAAACCGCGTTGCTCTCCGACCAATACTTTTGCCTGTAGTGACAATTGAATGATCATTGATGTCATAATCACGTGCTCAGCAACGGCTCTTACTCCATGGAAACCAGGGATATTAGCAATTTTTTAACAGCTGCCGATGCCTGGCCCAATTCCGCATCTTTTGGCACCTTATAAATGTGGGTCAGTGTTTAGTTGTACTTTTTACAGCAGACTGTATCAAGTACCTTGTGTTTTTTATGTGCAAATGGTCTGGTTTTTCTACACGTAGATAAAGACATTGAGATTGTCTTGGACTTAGAAGTAAGGCAATTGCTGGGTGAGTTAAATGGGCTGAGCCCAAAGATTTCAGCTCTTCTGAGCTACCGAAGGGCACATAACTTATAGTCAAAAGTTGAATATAGTAATGACCAGTCCCGATGGTACAGAGTACAGTGTAGCCGATTTCAATTAACAAAAAGACCAGGCAAAAATGCAAAATTGGAAAAATTGTTCCAGTGCTGCTGGTAAGAGGCTAATCCGACGTATTTTGTGACGACAAATCGAATGGTGCAAACCGCGTTGCTCTCCGACCAATACTTTTGCCTGTAGTGACAATTGAATGATCATTTATGTCATAATCACGTGCCCAGCAACGGCTCTTACTCCATGGAAACCAGGGAAATTTGCAATTTTTCAACAGCTGCCGATGCCTGGCTCAATTCCGCATCTTTTGGCACCTTACTGAAGTGGGTCAGTGTTCAGTTGTACTTTTTACAGCAGACTGTATCAAGTACCTTGTGTTTTTCACGTACAAATGGTGTGGTTTTTCTACACGTAGATAAAGACATTGAGATTGTCTTGCACTTAGAAGTAAGGCAATTGCTGGGTGAGTTAAATGGGCTTGGCCCAAAGATTTCAGGTCTTCTGGGCTACCGAAGGGCACATAACTTATAGTCAAAAGTTGAATATAGTAATGACCAGTCGCGATTGTACAGAGTACAGTGTAGCCGATTTCAATTAACAAAAAGACCAGGCAAAAATGCAAAAGTGGAAAAACTCTTCCAGTGCTACTAGTAAGAGGCTAATCCGACGTATTTTGTGACGAGAAATGGAATGGTGCAATCCGCGTTGCTCTCCGACCAATACTTTTGGCTGTAGCGACAATTGAATGATCATTGATGCCATAATCACGTGCACAGCAACGGCTCTTACTCCATGGAAACCAGGGAAATTTGCAATTTGTCAACAGCTGCCGATGCCTGGCTCAATTCCGCATCTTTTGGCACGTTACTGAAGTGGGTCAGTGTTTAGTTGTACTTTTTACAGCAGACTGTATCAAGTACCTTGTGTTTTTCATGTACAAATGGTGTGGTTTTTCTACACGTAGATAAAGACATTGAGATTGTCTTCGACTTAGAAGTAAGGCAATTGCTGGGTGAGTTAAATGGGCTTAGCCCAAAGATTTGACGTCTTCTGGGCTACCGAAGGGCACATAACTTATTGTCAGAAGTTGAATATAGTAATGACCAGTAGCGATGGTACATAGTACAGTGTAGCCGATTTCAATTAACAAAAAGACCAGGCAAAAATGCAAAATTGGAAAAATTGTTCCAGAGCTGCTGGTAAGAGGCTAATCCGACGTATTTTGTGATGACAAATCGAATGGTGCAAACCGCGTTGCTCTCTGACCAATACTTTTGGCTGTAGTGTCAGTTGAATGATCATTTATGTCATAATCACGTGCCCAGCAACGGCTCTTACTCCATGGAAACCAGGGAAATTTGCAATTTTTTAACAGCTGCCGATACCTGGCTCAATTCTGCATCTTTTGGCACCTTCTAAATGTGGGTCTGTGGTCAGTTGTACTTTTTACAGCAGACTGTATCAAGTATCTTGTGTTTTTTATGTACAAATGGTGTGGTTTTTCTACACGTAGATAAAGACATTGAGATTGTCTTGGACTTAGAAGTAAGACAATTGCTGGGTGAGTTAAATGGGCTTAGCCCAAAGATTTCAGGTCTTTTGGGCTACCGAAGGGCACATAACTTATAGTCAAAAGTTGAATATAGTAATGACCAGTCGCGATTGTACAGAGTACAGTGTAGCCGATTTCAATTAACAAAAAGACCAGGCAAAAATGCAAAAGTGGAAAAACTGTTCCAGTGCTGCTGGTAAGAGGCTAATCCGACGTATTTTGTGACGAGAAATCGAATGGTGCAAACCGCGTTGCTCTCCGACCAATACTTTTGGCTGTAGCGACAATTGAATGATCATTTATGTCATAATCACGTGCGTAGCAACTGCTCTTACTCCATGGAAACCAGGGATATTTGCAATTTTTTAACAGCTGCCGATGCCTGGCCCAATTCCGCATCTTTTGGCACCTTATAAATGTGGGTCAGTGTTTAGTTGTACTTTTTACAGCAGACTATATCAAGTACCTTGTGTTTTTAATGTACAAATAATCTGGTTTTTCTACACGTAGATAAAGACATTGAGATTGTCTTGGATTTAGAAGTAAGACAATTGCTGGGTGAGTTAAATGGGCTGAGCCCAAAGATTTGACGTCTTCTGGGCTACCGAAGGGCACATAACTTATAGTCAAAAGTTGAATATAGTAATGACCAGTCGCGATTGTACAGAGTACAGTGTAGCCGGTTTCAATTAACAAAAAGACCAGGCAAAAATGCAAAAGTGGAAAAACTGTTCCAGTGCTACTAGTAAGAGGCTAATCCGACGTATTTTGTGACGAGAAATCGAATGGTGCAAACCGCGTTGCTCTCCGACCAATACTTTTGCCTGTAGTGACAATTGAATGATCATTTATGTCATAATCACGTGCCCAGCAACGGCTCTTACTCCATGGAAACCAGGGAAATTTGCAATTTGTCAACAGCTGCCGATGCCTGGCTCAATTCCGAATCTTTTGGCACCTTACTGAAGTAGGTCAGTGTTCAGTTGTACTTTTTACAGCAGACTGTATCAAGTACCTTGTGTTTTTCACGTACAAATGGTGTGGTCTTTCTACACGTAGGTAAAGACATTGAGATTGTCTTGCACTTAGAAGTAAGGCAATTGCTGGGTGAGTTAAATGGGCTTAGCCCAAAGATTTCAGGTCTTCTGGGCTACCGAAGGGCACATAACTTATAGTCAAAAGTTGAATATAGTAATGACCAGTCGCGATGGTACAGAGTACAGTGTAGCCGGTTTCAATTAACAAAAAGACCAGGCAAAAATGCAAAAGTGGAAAAACTCTTCCAGTGCTACTAGTAAGAGGCTAATCCGACGTATTTTGTGACGAGAAATGGAATGGTGCAATCCGCGTTGCTCTCCGACCAATACTTTTGGCTGTAGCGACAATTGAATGATCATTGATGCCATAATCACGTGCACAGCAACGGCTCTTACTCCATGGAAACCAGGGAAATTTGCAATTTTTCAACAGCTGCCGATACCTGGCTAAATTCCGCATCTTTTGGCACCTTATTCATGTGGGTCTGTGGTCAGTTGTACTTTTTACAGCAGACTGTATCAAGTATCTTGTGTTTTTTATGTACAAATGGTGTGGTTTTTCTACACGTAGATAAAGACATTGAGATTGTCTTGCACATAGAAGTAAGGCAATTGCTGGGTGAGTTAAATGGGCTTAGCCCAAAGACTTCAGGTCTTCTGGGCTACCGAAGGGCGCATAACTTATAGTCAAAAGTTGAATATAGTAATGACCAGTCGCGATGGTACAGAGTACAGTGTAGCCGATTTCAATTAACAAAAAGACCAGGCAAAAATGCAAAATTGGAAAAATTGTTCCAGTGCTGCTGGTAAGAGGCTAATCCGACGTATTTTGTGACGACAAATCGAATGGTGCAAACCGCGTTGCTCTCCGACCAATACTTTTGCCTGTAGTGACAATTGAATGATCATTTATGTCATAATCACGTGCCCAGCAACGGCTCTTACTCCATGGAAACCAGGGAAATTTGCAATTTTTCAACAGCTGCCGATGCCTGGCTCAATTCCGCATCTTTTGGCACCTTACTGAAGTGGGTCAGTGTTCAGTTGTACTTTTTACAGCAGACTGTATCAAGTACCTTGTGTTTTTCACGTACAAATGGTGTGGTTTTTCTACACGTAGATAAAGACATTGAGATTGTTTTGCACTTAGAAGTAAGGCAATTGCTGGGTGAGTTAAATGGGCTTGGCCCAAAGATTTCAGGTCTTCTGGGCTACCGAAGGGCACATAACTTATAGTCAAAAGTTGAATATAGTAATGACCAATAGCGATTGTACAGAGTACAGTGTAGCCGGTTTCAATTAACAAAAAGACCAGGCAAAAATGCAAAAGTGGAAAAACTCTTCCAGTGCTACTAGTAAGAGGCTAATCCGACGTATTTTGTGACGAGAAATGGAATGGTGCAATCCGCGTTGCTCTCCGACCAATACTTTTGGCTGTAGCGACAATTGAATGATCATTGATGCCATAATCACGTGCACAGCAACGGCTCTTACTCCATGGAAACCAGGGAAATTTGCAATTTGTCAACAGCTGCCGATGCCTGGCTCAATTCCGCATCTTTTGGCACCTTGCTGAAGTGGGTCAGTGTTCAGTTGTACTTTTTACAGCAGACTGTATCAAGTACCTTGTGTTTTTCATGTACAAATGGTGTGGTTTTTCTACACGTAGATAAAGACATTGAGATTGTCTTCGACTTAGAAGTAAGGCAATTGCTGGGTGAGTTAAATGGGCTTAGCCCAAAGATTTGACGTCTTCTGGGCTACCGAAGGGCACATAACTTATAGTCAAAAGTTGAATATAGTAATGACCAATAGCGATTGTACAGAGTACAGTGTAGCCGATTTCAATTAACAAAAAGACCAGGCAAAAATGCAAAATTGGAAAAATTGTTCCAGTGCTGCTGGTAAGAGGCTAATCCGACGTATTTTGTGATGACAAATCGAATGGTGCAAACCGCGTTGCTCTCCGACCAATACTTTTGCCTGTAGTGACAATTGAATGATCATTTATGTCATAATCACGTGCGTAGCAACTGCTCTTACTCCATGGAAACCAGGGATATTTGCAATTTTTTAACAGCTGCCGATGCCTGGCCCAATTCCGCATCTTTTGGCACCTTACTGAAGTGGGTCAGTGTTCAGTTGTACTTTTTACAGCAGACTATATCAAGTACCTTGTGTTTTTAATGTA
>NW_027018015.1:0-118406 GCF_032854445.1 Liolophura sinensis | reverse complement strand
GAGACAAGCCGAGTAATCAGCGTGCCAGCGCGGCACAATGACCCATGTAAGCGGGGATATAGTTCATGTAATGTGAAAGCCCGCTTCTCAGCGTTAATTTAATTCAAAATGATAGGACTGATACCGTGAACACGAGTCTATCCATTGGCCTGAAAATCGTGTTCTAAAACGTGAATACGAATTACATGAAGAACATGACTGATACGCCCTCAGGCTGTTGGGATCGCGCCATATTTTCTAATTCCATAGGGTTGCACTAGTTTAAAGCAAGTCTTCGAGCCACCTCATGCCAATAAGTCGTGCAGCCAGGGGTTTTCTGTGTCTCCATTACGTTAGATGATAGTTGTGCGCAGTGTTTGTGAACCAGCCTAAAACTAGACTTGATCATTTCTCGTATAGCTCGGAAGTGGGCCTGTTGATTTGCATTGTAGGCTTACATTCTTAGGACAAAGAAATGAACACAATGAAGTGATCATATTTCATTCCACACTGGAGAATAGCGAGAGAAAAAACACCTTACCATTTGTTTGTGAACATTATGATTATGTGTTTGTCTCGTTATTAACATACATTGCAGCTGCTGGTGGAAAGATATCACATAGAACCATGGACAAGGATGGATAGATATTACATAGACACAGGAGGATATAGAAAGATGCAGGAAAAACACTATATCAAGAGGGGAATCAGTGCGGAGAAGGGGCGGTCATTCCATCAAAGTACGCGAAGACCTCAGATGAAAAATACTGACCACGAACCTCATGTGAACAATGCACACAAATACACACAAAGATTTATCATAGCTGTAGCTCAGTTGCCATCGGACGTTTTCTCATCAATATATTTTATGTTTATTTATTCTATTGATGTCTTACGCCGTACTCAAGAATATTTGACTTATACGACGGTGGTCATCATTATGTTGGGAGAAAACAGGACAGAGCCCGGGAGAAACCCACAACCATCTGCTGGTTGATGGCATATCTGCCCACGTGTATACAACGGGAGAGGAAGTTTGTCCATTTAGGAGTGTAACGCGAATGTTACCGTCCTCGTGCGACCTGCGGGACGAGATGTCCTCATCCGGCTTCCATATCAATTCTTTACCCGTCTTGTGTACTTTCTTTTTCCGTTATCAATTTGCTGTTCATTTAATGCCGCTTGAATTCTGTGTGTAACTGTTGTAGCTATAGCCTATTCTCATTATACCAGTGTTTTGAAGGTATTCTGTTTGAAAGTAAATGTGATAACAAATATAAATGACACTCTCGTTTGCCACTCAGCACTGGAAAGGTTAGGGCAAGGAAACAGGGGGTGGTTTGGCCCCGTGCAGTATAATGTGTCTGGGTGGCGTAAAAACGTGACGTGTCATGTTTGGTGTCTTTAGCAGGATACTTCAATGGCTGCAGCCTTTGGTGGTATGAACACGTCCCTGTCACAAAAACACCATGTATGTACACATAGCTAATAACTCTTCGTCGTCATATGGTTGAAAAATTGTTCAGTTCGGCGTAAAACTCCAAGCATGCATTATACATACATATAGAAAACTAATATAAATAATTTGCACCCAACTGCTGAAGTAATTTTAGGGAAACTGGTAAATTTCTTAAAATAAGGCATTCGCATATACAGCCTAGAGTTAAAAGGTAACCCTGCTAACCAGTGTAGAGTATAAATGTGTAAAAGCATATCGAGGGATTTACCTCCCCTCCTGAGATCACGTGCATTTCTCTGAACTAAGTATTTTCTGTTTCAGACTGCGTAGTTTTGTGGGTGTTGTGAAGCACGGTGTATTTGTGTTGACAGGTAAGTCATGTAAGATTGAGTACGTCTATTTTGATGGCTGGATGTTTCTATCAGGTGAGGATGTCATATCGACAGTATTTAATTGGTCGAGTTTTGCTCAGATGGATACAAAGTAGACATGCGACTGGGGCGTGTCTTTACATAGACTTCTACCCTCAGCCTGTGGGTAAACCTCTAACACTGTCGATACGCAGTCAGAATATTTCCATCTCCCGGAAAACGACTAATTTTGGTTCATGTTGTTAATTGTGTCGATCTTGTCACTATAAATACAGGGCGATGGTACGTAAATTATTAATGTGAATTTTTGAAGCTTTTGACCTTAAAAGGCATTATGCAGAGTTATGTTTAAGGTCGATTACTGGCGGTGACGTGTCGCCCGTGGCACACAAAGCCAGGACAGCCCAACCAGGGATCGCTGTTTGTTTACTTGCTTTCTTGTTTTTTTTTTTTTTTTGTTTTTTTTTTTTTTGTTACAACCGCTTGCCCGCCTGAACCAAATATCAAAACTTTTTATTTTATAAACACCCAGATTTATATATAAGCATGAAGTGGACTACGTGTATTATTAACGCCACAAACAGCAGGACATTACAGGCTCCCTTAGTGATATCCGACAATGGAGGGTGTAACTTGACACAGCTTATCCCGTACAGGACGGTCGTATACCCAAATTCAGGCCGTTTTATAGGCTAGCCAGGGCTGTCTGTGTGATGCTTTAGCAAAACACTAACCTACTTCTACAGCCTACAGCTTAGACCAGGGGCTTACACCAGGCTGATAGGTGTATGTGTCTAGACATGTATGTCACATTTCTGGTGTGCAGCGTCAACTTAAGTTTTAAACATTGTATGTTTTATCATGGCCCGAGACCTCGATCTAAGGGTGGCTTATATATATATATCTATATATATATATATATATACTTATACGTAGGGACCGCTAGCCACCCTTAGCCCAAGAGCTATGTGGACCAGATTCCGGTATAATGCTTACGAAGAGCTACCCCCTCGTCCAATTCAGATGCATTCGGTCAGCGAGGCGCACATGTGCAGCAGCGGGTGACCTTTCCGTGATATCATATCTTGAAATCTACACTGATACTAGAAGTTATCTATGCCTTAAATCAAACATGTGATAGAAAATGAATAAAGATTTAATTTTAGCTGCTTATCAGAAGTATGACGTACCAGATGTTTTGAAAAGACCACAGATGGAGGTAATCATGGCGATATTTTCCGATACAAGTGTATTTTGCCTTCTGCCAACTCGGTTTAGGAAAAGTTAATTTCTGTTTTACGATTTTATCCATTATAATTTATACACACCTGAATAGTGGTTACCCCCCCCCCCCCCATTCCTTACCCCTTACATGGTAATAAAAAATTGTTGAGAACGACGTTAAACCCCAAGCACTCACTCACTCATTTACATGGTAATAAAAAATAATATGAAAGTTTCCGCATGTAGGGCTCTTCGCTGGCGTCGACAACGTATTGGTTGTCTTTCTTTTGTATTCGACGTATCCCCTACATTCCATCCTTTCCCCTACATTCCATCCTTCCCCTACATTCCATCCTTTCCAGAAATTAACATTCTGACGACTTACCATGCAACTGTTGCTTTCAACAGCAAATGGTAAACGTCATGGCACCAGATCGTCCTGCATGGTGTCGTTGCTGGACTTCTGGTGTACATGGCAACATTCTTCAGCAAAAAAACTATCGAGGCCTTCACGTACCGTAATGCCTGTGGTGCCCAATTTTAAATGGAGCGAATGTCGAAGGTAACCTCCCTTTTTCACTGCGAATTTAATCTGACAGTTTGCACAAACTGTGGGGTTCGTCATTTTGCGCCATGGCCTTCTGTCAAATTCGCGTCTCCTCCGGTCACATGGCTTTGTGCCTGTCAGAACTAACAGCCAGCTTATCAAAACATAATGACGTAATGAAAGGTCAACCACGGATGCGTATAGGCAGGCAGCAATAACACGGTTTAGTAGGTCAGAATGTCGACACGGCATGTGAGCATAAGTCACAACTGTGAATTATCTTGGATTTACTGGTCGTAAAGGCTACAGAATGCGGAAAAACTTGGCAGAGATAGAGAGGATGACACGGTGAACGTAGTTCCCAGGAGTTTTTCCCTGTTAAGGCATGTATTGGTTCATTTTGCGCGGATTTTTGTTGCGCGTAGTTTCTCTGCGCCAGGGTGTTTTTCCATACCACTATTTTATCCTGGATGACTCCTCGGTTATGATCTACGCCTAACCCCATATTAAAAGATCACAGCCAAGATCATAGGCTAGTTTAATCAGCCTTGATTGCACGATATAGCACACTGTGGTAGTCTTTACTTCTGTGGTTCCTCACAATAAACAATAAAACACTGAAATTTGGAAGAGTTGGACTGTTACAATTTGAATTCATATCAAGGTAGACATTCGCCCCGATTATCATATAACGTTCAGTTCTCTTCACTACCATTGTAGTCCAGACGTTTGACCCCATTATCATGTAGGGTTAAGTTCCTTTCCGTGCCACTGTAGTTCAGACATTTGACTCCATTATCATGTAGGGTCATGCCTCCTTCACTAACACCATAGTCCAGATGTTTCACAAAATACATGTATCTTATACCTGAAGCCCCCACCCTTTCTGTTGAAGGTGTTTGCTAATTGGCTGGCCTTACCTTTAAATCAGCAGACCTCTCGTTTTCACACACCAATCTGCTATTCACGGATGGTGCTGTATAAAGGTGTCATCACTGTCAAACACGTCTGGCCAAATTGTCTTGATCAGATCTTTGTCAAAAAAATGTCAGGTACATGATAAATGCTAGAATCGGTCAAATGTCTAACTAAGCAGTTATTTCCTCTCAGGGAAGCGAAGGCGCTCAAACTCTCATATATCATATGTAAAGCAATGCTTCTTCGGCAAAAGCGACAAAAAATACTGTATCCTATATGTTGTTGAAAGAGAGGAACAGGCACTGCACTGTACATGGAGACTGTTACTGTGTTGAATTTTATATTTTCGTAAATGGGAGAACCTGTATTGGTGTCAGTCTAAGTAATTAGCTGGTTTTATTTCAGTGAAAAACCGAGCGTGTAATGGCTGAAAGCAAGGAAAATCGTGAAGAAGTTCTCACATGCCCGATATGTGTGCAAACATTCCGGAAACCAGTAACGTTACCTTGTCAGCACAGTTTTTGCAGGGAGTGTATTGCTGTGTATGCTGACAAGTCTAAACCTGGACAGACAGATGAGGTCACCTGTAGCACGGGAGTGAGGGTGTTCACCAGCTGATCTCATGCCCTGTATGTCGGACACCAATCAGTCTGGGAAGGGAGGTGCGGCTGGTCTGCCTCCCAACTTTCACACCTGGCAGAAATAGTGGAGAGGTTCTCTTCTTGCTGTGAAGGTTGAGGATGACATCCCATATTGTTCTCTGTGTGGTGAGGATAATCAGGCTAAAGCTGTCAAGTTTTGTACCGACTGTTGTTTACTGTATTGTAAAGACTGTTTGGCTTCTTTTCATCCCATGATGGGTGCTATGAAGCGTCACCGGCTGATTTCGTCCCAGGAGTACCTCTCTCTGGAAACCTCACAGCGACAAACCAGTGGCAGGGATGAACAATCAACTCAGCAGCCGTCATGTCCAAAACATGGTCAGCCATTCGGCTTGTACTGTGTACCGTGCCGGCTGGTGATCTGTATGGGGTGTGTGGTTGACCATCCGGAACATGCTGTGCGGGATATACCATCTGCAGCGGAGAATGCCAAGGTAATGCGAAAAAGACATTCGTATATTAGTCAACAACCACAGTGAATATTCTGAGTCATTAATCGTGAAGTCAATTCCAAACATAACGATTAATACGACATACGAAAAACTAAGAAGTTGTGTAAGTTCAAAATTACTTTGAGATCATGCAAAGAGAAGTAGTAAACAGTTTTCAATGATGTTAGAAAGACGCAAGGATATTCTAAGCAAATGACTTAAATCACAATTTAAATCGTGTACCGCGCTAGTATATAGGTCGATAATCACTATAAATGTCATGATTTGGAATGGTATAATGACCCATAGTTTGTAATCTATAGTGAAGAATGTTGCTTTTTGTCCTGTACTGTAGTGAGTCGTTTTAAAGACGATCTTTTTAATGTAGCATTTTTTCCATTACAGCCAGCGGTCTTGAACAAGACCAGTGAACTGGAGAAAGTGCTACAAGAAACTAAAGAATCACTGTCAGGAGTTACGAGGCTGTACAATAAGATACAGGTTGGTAGTTTTGATGACACTTGGTCAAGTTGTGATTTATTGCATACTTGGTGACTCATTTTTCTTATGAAAATTATAGCTACTCTCAGTGACACAGACGCGATATGCCCACCTCGGGCAACTCCAGTAGGTACATCATCGTCGATTATACGCTGTCATAATATCTATATTGTATATACGCACTCCACATATGTGATGGGGACCGGCCCCGATAGCACAGTTGGTCGAACGTCCACTTCTTGAGCGGTAGACCCTGGGTCAACTCACACCTAAGACTTTAAAAGAGGAAGTTGTAACTTCCTTTCTTGGGGTTCAGCATGAAGGCGATAGAGTAAGGACTGTTTGACCCGTATCAGTATAATGGCTTGGGTGGGTCGGCTTACTTGCTTTCGGTAAGGCGTCTTAGTGAAGCAGCAATAGATAAAAGAGCGGTGAAAATCCGTCCTGCAATAAAGAGGTACATTACATGCACCCTAAGGATTCCTCCGTCATCATATGACTGAAAAATTGTAAAAGCACGACTTTAAACCCCAGGCGCTCACTCACTGGTCTGTGATCTGGCGACACCTGGGATTAATAGACGTCTCTTAATCCCAGGGTGACACTCTTGGTGTTTGAACCAAACCACTGGTGATCTCCACAGCATAAAGGCTGCACCATCTCACCCTGCCTGGATGGTCTGGATGAGATAATAAACGTTCCTTTTGTTTGTCAGGAAACCCAGGAACTTCACACTCAAGAGGTAGAAAGGGCTTATTGTGCAGCCTTGGAAGCCTTACAAACCTGGAAACAACAGTCCTTAGATGGCATAAAAACACGCTATTCACAGTGGGGTGTGGAGTGTAGCGCTATACTCAAACATTTCCAGCTACATTCCCAGGAAATGGAGAGAATGGTCGAGGCTTCCAAAGATTTATTAGCCTCAATGGACATCGAGTTTTTACAGGTAAGTCAAACATGTACAATCTCTACTATTGGTTCAGCTGCCTCAGCTCCAGTTAAATACTTCAACTAACCACACAGGACAACCTGACAATAATTTGTCACCTTCAGAGAACGTACAAAGTTTTCTTACATGTATGGGCTGTGGATATCTTGGTTCTGACTGCTCATTTGTAAACAAATGTGATCTGTATGCTATGTAAGTACTCATGCAATGACCCTAATACACAGTTATCAGGTGTTCAAATCCATCTCATGGTGCCAGATCTATTAAAGTTTAGGCCCAGAGTTGAACTGCTTCACTATGTTCAGTGGTTCTCTCTGGTCGCTGTCTGTTTTTCTACTCATAAGCGATAAGACTAATATACAACTCTAGAATCCTATCTATGTAATATTCTACTACCCTTCGATTCCTTTTTATTACATACAACGCACTGCTTGGCTCTATGCCAAGTGCACATTATCTTGATCGTTAGATACCCCCCCCCCCCACCCCCCTGATAACGAGACAGAAGCGTTTGACGTCTGGACGGGTCTTTTGTAGTTCTATGGGTGGATAGAGGTTGTTATAAACAAAGAAACAAAATGGCTATTTTTCTGTCGGAGCGAACGTTTATTTTAAAGAAGAAAAGTATCAGGTTACAGATAATTTAAAGCCCATTGGTGTTAATGCTACACAATAAGAGATAATAATGGTTTCACGAAAATTTTTTTTTTTTACATACGGACCTGATAATTCTTCTTGTGAGTTTTCTTTCACCGGCCTCTCCCAAACGTCCCAGTTGACCACAAACCATGGTATGGCAATCAACCAATGGATCTAAAAAAGATCGGATCCATGATGTCTGATATTTCCCGCGATGCAAAACTTAGCCGCCGGTACACGAATCACTGCGTCCGGGCTACGACAGCCACAGTTCTTGCTGATGACGGGGTTTCTGTGATGGACGTTATGTCTGTGACAGGCCACCGCAATGAATCCAGTGTACGGAGTTATGTCACCAAACCGTACGTTTCAAAACGCCGTGAAATCAGCATTATCCAGCATGCTTCAAGTGTGTTATCAGAAAATGCTGAAAGTGAAAATGCCGTTGAGTGAAAATACTCCCATGTCAGTCACGCCACTTCCAGTGCAAATGCCCAACGCTGTTGACTATAATGTTACACGTAACAGTAGCAATACCATCCAAATGGCAAAATCCCAGTTTTCAGTCACGCCTCAAAGTTTTGGAGGGCTGTTCAACAATGCAACAATAAATAACAACAGAGTTCACATCAACTTCACATCCTCTGGATAGCGGACTGGCTGCAGATCGCCCTTTTCAACTCCCAATCCTTGTTTGATGTTTATCCGAGTTAAACTATTGTTTTTTTTCCCCCACAATGTTCAGTCCGTTTACTCATGTTTTCTCTCCGCAAACGCTATTGTCTGACTGCCGCCAAAATATTGCCGTTGACCCAGATCTTCAAATGTGGTACATCATGTGACTTTTATGCATGAGTGTGACGTGTATATTTTACGTAACTGGTACGGCGCACTGAGTGAAACGTGCACAGGGCTGGTTTAATGTACTATAACTTTGTACAGATTGTGTCATTACAAATTTAAATTGTGATCCATCCATTGTATTTCACAATACAATAAACGCAAATCATATTTATCTTCATGATACCTTCAACATATAAATTATAATATATTTATTTGCTTACTTATAATAAGCATAAACACGTACCTATGATGTTGTTATTGTTTTGTTATTTATCAACATATTTTGAGAAATTAATATTGAATTGAAAATGTGAACTGAAGTGTTCCATTATTTCAACATTCGTTACCCAGTGTTTATGAATTTGATACAGAACACAACACGACTGCAAAGCATTTAGCCTACACAAGTAAACCAAATCAAATTCAGTATCAAACTATTGTTAACCTAATTTTGTGTTTCAATTATTTTTTTTTTTTCGTACGTAATTCAAACTTTAACTAGAATGGATCTGCGAATAGCAGATCCTAGGCCGGGATCCCGGATCTGATCGATGACGTTTTCCCCTTCATGTTCTGTGTTCGAAGGACACATGTTCCACATGCACGGCTTTCAAAGATTCCATGCGACCTTACACCGTTTGTTATTGAGGCAGTCGGCCGGTCATTTGCATTCCCTCGAATAGATCGGCGACCTTGATGATGCTACGCTATGCCCAGTGAAAAACAGTCGTCCCTTGGCAGGCTTAGCCCGCTGTTAGTAAGAAATAATGCAAAAACACGACCAGTGTAACAGCAAGTTTGTACATTCACATCTCAATCCACGACCTGCCATGCACAGACTCACTGCTCCACTGATAGCTCGGCCATCGTTAGAAAGTCCGCACATGTCCATATCTGTCAATCACCCTGGCCTGTTTAACGTATAGTAAAGAGGACGAGGTCTGCGCAAAACAAAGCTAACTTTTACAGGTCCACGTCGTTTGCTGTTGTAGTTAGATCTCTACGCCATCTAATAGAGTACTGGAGTTAGATGGGAACTGGAATCAATGTCATCCTACAACCGTTTCGGGAGATCACGGATAGTGTAGCCGAAAGCATCAGGTCAAATACTACAAACCCAGTCCAGTCCCCATCTAACTCCATGTTAAAGCAATAGGATTCCCACCTTTTTCTAAACAAAAAACGGTGTTGTGATTTAAACGCTTGTAGCGAAAAAACTATTGATCGGAGCTCAAATCTGTTGACGATTGATCGAAAGAGCATGTCTTGGGCTCCAATTTCGTACAGGTTGCACATTTCTAGCTGCCATAGTTCTCGAGATACAGGTCACTGAAGTTACGTCACTTTTTTGAGTTTTTTGCTAATATCTCAAAAAGTTACACAGATATGCAAAAAATACAAGCAGATTCGGAATCAGCAGCTCAAGATACACCAGAATAAGTTCAGAACATTTGAACTTTGAGAATTTTTTGTGACGTCTCAAATTCGACCAATAGCGAACTTCCAGAATTTTGACCGGAAGTGAACCATTTTCGCAATCTTTAAAGAACTCGTAACCTACTAGCTGCATGTCAAATTTGAAAATGATCGGTTCAGTGGTTCTGGAGAAGAAGATTTTTAAAGATTTCACACAAAATCCAATATGGCGGCCGAACCACGTGACATAGCAAAAAAGTGGAGAATTTGTCCCGAGATATTCACCGCCAGAATATGTGTGCAAAATATGGGACCTGTATGTTGAACAGTAAAAAAGTTTCCATGCGAACAATCTCGGTGAAAAAAAAATAATAATAATAATAATAATACTAGAATGGATCTGCGAATAGCAGATCCTAGGCCGGGATCCCGGATCGGATCGATGACGTTTTCCCTTATTTGTCCTTTGAATGGTGACACAGATCGAAGATTTTCAGCACACATAGAGTACATGTGTAGCGCTTTCCACTCAGTGATGTTTAGGTTTACGGCTGTAACGGTTTTCTCTCACCAGACCTCCACATATGTTGAAAAATTGAGCTTTTTCGCATTTTGATTGCAATTGGCGGCAAAACTATACGTCGCCATCAAGAAATAAGTCCAGATTCATGATCAGGACGTCAAAGTACGTCGGGTACCATGCTTACAATGCCCGTGCCTTTATCGTGGTCACAAATGCATTGAAAATGCATCATATAACATGGGGACGTCGAAGAGCAAAATACAGCAAATCGGCCTTTGGACAATATTTGAAGTACTGCAACTCCCACATTTATTGACACACTTTAATGATTTTCCGCACGCCTAGAGTACCCAAAAAGCCCTTTGTACTCAGTCATTTTCAGCTCCACCTTTGCAGCAGTCTTGTGTCACGTCACCTCCAAACATGGGCGAAAATTGCACTTTTTCGCACTTTCATGGCAACTGGCGACAAAACTGTGCGTCGGAGAAAGGAAAAAGCACCAAATTCGTCCTCAGAACATCCAACACGCCTAGCAGCCTGCTTAAAATCTTGAAAGTGACAACATTTTCATCGCCTGACAAATTGCCAAACCTGGGATCGAACTCTGACATGACTAACACGCGACAGCGGTAAGAGAAAAGAAAGAAAGAAGAAAATTCATAGTGTGTACTTTTATGTCTCAATCCACGACCTGCCATGCACAGACTCACTGCTCTACTGATATCTAGGCCGTTGTCCGAAAGTCCACACCTGGACCAGGGCACATGTCCATATCTGTCAATCACCCTGACCTAGTTAGCGTACAGTAAACAAGACACGGTCTGCTCAAAACAAAGCCAACTTTTACAGGCCCACGTCGTTTGCTGTTGTAGTTAGATCTCTTTGCCATCTAATAGAGTACTGGAGTTAGATGGAAACTGGAATCAATGTCATCCTACAACCGTTTCGGGAGATCACGGACAGTGTAGGCAAAAGCATCAGGCCAAATACTACAAATCCAGTCCATTCCCCATCTAACTCCATGTTAAAGCAATGGGATTCCCATCTTTTTCTAAACAAAAACGGTGTTGTTTTTAAATCGCTTCTAGCGAGAAAACTTTTATTCGGAGCTCAAATCCGTTGACGATTGATCGAAAGAGCTTGTCTTGAACTACATTTTCATGCAATTTGCACATTTCTAGCTGCCATAGTTCTCGATTAAAACGCCATTGAAATTACGTAATTTTTTTAGTTTTTTGCTAATATCTCAAAAAGTTACACAGATATGCAAAAAATACAACCAGATTCGGAATCAGCAGCTCAAGATACATCAGAATACGTTCAGAACAATTGAACTTTGAGAACTTTTTGTGACGTCACAAATTCGACCAATGACGAACTTCCAGAGTTTTGACCGGAAGTGAACCATTTTCGCAAACTTTAAAGAACTCGTGACCTACTAGCTGCATGTCAAATTTGAAAACGATCGGTTCAGTGGTTCTGGAGAAGAAGATTTTTAAAAGTTTTATACAAAATCCAATATGGCGGCCGAACCACGTGACATAGCAAAAAAATGGAGAATTTATCCCTGGAAAATCACCGCCAAAATTTGTGTGCAAAATTTGAGATCTCTATGTTGAAAGGTGAAAAAGTTTCCTTGCTAACAAAGTCGGTGAAAAAAAAATAATAAGAAAAAACAGAACGATAACAATAGGGATCCCGTTCGGGAGAACGGGATCCCTAAATAAGAACTAGAATGGATCTGCGAATAGCAGATCCTAGGCCGGGATCCCGGATCGGATTGATGACGTTTTCCCCTTCATGATCTTTGTTCGAAGGACACATGTTCCACAAACACGGCTTTCAAAGTTACCTTGCGACCTTACACCGTTTGTCACTGATGCAGTCGGGCGGTCATTTGCATTTCTTCGAATAGATCGGCGACCTTGATGATGCTACGCTATGCCCAGTGAAATACGGTCGTTCCTTGGCAGACTTAGCCCGCTATTTGTAAGAAATAAAGCAAAAACACGACCAGTGTAACACAAAGTTTGTACAGACTCACAGCTCCACTGATAGCTCGGCCATCGTTAGAAAGTCAGCACTTGGACCAAGGCATATGTCCATATCTGTCAATCACCCTGGCCTGTTTCAGAGAACGAGGCCTGCGCAAAACAAAGCTAACTTTTACAGGTCCACGTCGTTTTCAGTTGTAGTTAGATCTCTACGCAATCTAACAGAGTACTGGAGTTAGATGGGAACTGGAATCAATGTCATCCTACAACCGTTTCGGGAGATCACGGACAGTGTAGCCGAAAGCATCAGGTCCAATACTACAAACCCAGTCCAGTCCCCATCTAACTCCATGTTAAAGCAATAGTATTCCCATCTTTTTCTGAACAAAAAACGGTGTTGTCATTTAAACGCTTGTAGCGAAAAAACTATTGATCGGAGCTGAAATCCGTTGACGAATGCTCGAAAGAGCATGTCTTGGGCTACAATTTCGTGCAGGTTGCACATTTCTAGCTCCGACAGATCTCGAGTTACAGGTCATTGAAGTTACGTCACTTTTTTGAGTTTTTTGCTAATATCTCAAAAAGTTACACAGATATGCAAAAAATACAACCAGATTCGAAATGTGCAGCTCAAGATACATCGAAATACGTTCAGAACAATTGAACTTTGAGAACTTTTTGTGACGTCACAAATTCGACCAATGGCGAGCTTCCAGAGTTTTGACCGGAAGTGAACCATTTTTGCAAACTTTAAAGAACTCGTGACCTACTAGCTGCATATTAAATTTGAGAACGATCGGTTCAGTGGTTCTGGAGAAGAAGATTTTTAAAGATTTTACTCAAAATCCAATATGGCGGCCGAACCACGTGACATAACAAAAAAGTGGAGAATTTGTCCCGAGGTATTCATCGACAGAATATGTGTGCAAAATTTGGAACCTGTATGTTGAACGGTAAAAAAGTTTCCATGCGAACAAAGTCGGTGAAAAAAAAATAATAATAATAATAATAACTAGAATGGATCTGCAAATAGCAGATCCTAGGCCGGGATCCCGGATCGGATCGATTACGTTTTCCCCAGCCGATAATACACGGCCCTTGTAACAACAAGTTGATGTAAATGTGCCGAATGTGGTAAATCTGCCTTACGACCTTTTTTGAAAACGTGCATATCCTGTGTTTGTTGACACAGATCAAAGATTTTTAGAACACGTAGACTAAATGTGCAACGCTTTGCACTCAGTGATTTTCAGCTTTACAGATGTAACGGTTTTCTCTCACCAGACCTCCAAATATGGGGAAAAATTGCCCCTTTTCGCGTTTTGATCGCAATTTGCAGCAAAACTGTCTGTCGCCACCAAGAAATAAGTGCAGATTCATGACCAGGACGTTAAACTAGGTCGGGTGGCATGATTGCAATGTTCGTGTGTTCATCCTAGTCGCAAATGCATTCAAAATGCATCATATAACATGAGGACGTCAAAGTGCCAAACATGGCCAATCGACCTTTGGACCATTTTCCAAGCCCTGCAACTCCCACATTTCTTATGACAGTTCAACGATTTTCCCCACGTCTACAGTACAAAAATAGCCCTTTGTACTCAATCATTTCCAGCTCCACAGCTACAGCGGTTTTGTGTCACCTGACCTCCAAACATGGGCGAAAAATGCAATGTTAGCATTTTCATGGCAATTGGGGACAAAACCGTGCGTCGGATAAAGGAAAAACCACCAGATTCGTCATTAGAACATCCCCCTGCGCCTAGTGGTCTATTTAAAGCCTTTAAATTGACAACATTTTCATCGCCTGACAAATTGCCGAAACTGGGACCGAACTCTGACATAAATGACGGGCGTCAGCAGTAAGAGAAAAGAAAGAAGAAAAATCAAAGTTTGTACTTTCATGTCTCAATCCACGACCTGCCATGCTCAGATTCAGCGCTCTACTAATATCTAGGCCATTGTCAGAAAGTCAACACCTGGACCACGGCAAATGTCCATACCTGTCAATCACCCTGGCCTGGTTAGCGTACAGTAAAGAAGACAAGGCCTGCTCAAAACACAGCTAACTTTGACAGGTCCACGTCGTTTGCTGTTGTAGTTAGATCTGTACGAAGTCTAATAGAGTACTGTATAGCTGAATGTCATCCCACAACCGTTTTGGGAGATCACGGACAGTGTAGGCGAAAGCATCAGGTCAGATACTATGAACCCAGACCAGTCCCCATCTAACTCCATGTTAAAGCAATAGGATTCCCATCTTTTTCTAAACAAAAAATGGGGTTGTCATTTAAACGCTTGTAGCGAAAAAACTATTGATCGGAGCTAAAATCTGTTGACGAATGCTCGAAAGAGCATGTCTTGGGCTACAATTTCGTGCAGGTTGCACATTTCTAGCTGCCATAGTTCTCGAGTTACAGGTCATTAAAGTTACGTCACTTATTTGAGTTTTTTGCAGATATCTCAAAAAGTTACACAGATATGCAAAAAATACAAGCAGATTCGGAATTAGCAGCTCAAGATACATCAGAATACGTTCAGAACATTTGAACTTTGAGAACTTTTTGTGACGTCACAAATTCGACCAATAGCGAACTTCCAGAGTTTTGACCGGAAATGAACCATTTTCGCAAACTTTAAAGAACTCGTAACCTACTAGCGGCATGTCAAATTTGAGAACGATCGGTTCAGTGGTTCTGGAGAAGAAGATTTTTAAAGATTTTGCACAAAATCCAATATGGCGGCCGAACCACGTGACATAACAAAAAAGTGGAGAATTTGTCCCGAGATATTCACCGCCAGAATATGTGTGCAAAATTTGAGACCTGTATGTTGAACGGTGAAAAAGTTTCCATGCGAACAAAGTCGGTGAAAAAAAAATAATAATAATAATAATAAGAAAAAACAGAACGATTACAATAGGGATCCCGTTCGGGAGAACGGGATCCCTAACTAGAATGGATCTGCGAATAGCAGATCCTAGGCCGGGATCCCGGATCGGATCGATGAAGTTTTCCCCTTCATGTTCTGTGTTCGAAGGACACATGTTTCACATACACGGCTTTCAAAGTTTCCATGCGACCTTACACCTTTCGCCATTGAGGCAGTCGGCCGGTCATTTCCATTCCCTCGAATAGATTGGCGACCTTAATGATGCTACGCTATGCCCAGTGAAAAACGGTCGTTCCTTGGCAGACTTAGCCCGCTAATTGTAAGAAATAACGCAAAAACACGACCAGTGTAACAGCAAGTTTGTACATTCACATCTCAATCCACGACATGCCATGCACAGACTCACTGCTCCACTCATAGCTCGGCCATCGTTAGAAAGTCAGCACTTGGACCAGTTCACATATCCATATTTGTTAATCACCCTGGATTGTTTAACGTATAGTAAAGAGCACGAGGTGTGCGCAAAACAAAGCTAACTTTTACAGGTCCATGTCGTTTGCTGTTGTAGTTAGATCTCTACGCCATCTAATAGAGTACTGGAGTTAGATGGGAACTGGAATCAATGTCATCCTACAACCGTTTCGGGAGATCACGGACAGTGTAGCCGAAAGCATCAGGTCAAATACTACAAACCCAGTCCAGTCCCCATCTAACTCCATGTTAAAGCAATAGGATTAGCACCTTTTTCTAAACAAAAAACGGTGTTGTCATTTAAACGCTTTTAGCGAAAAAACTATTGATCGGAGCTCAAATCTGTTGACGAATGCTCGAAAGAGCATGTCTTGGGCTACAATTTCGTGCAGGTTGCACATTTCTAGCTTCCACAGATCTCGAGTTACAGGTCATTGAAGTTACGTCACTTTTTTGAGTTTTTTGCTAATATCTCAAAAAGTTACACAGATATGCAAAAAATACAAGCAGATTCAGAATCAGCAGCTCAAGATACACCAGAATACGTTCAGAACAAATGAACTTTGAGAACTTTTTGTGACGTCATAAATTCGACCAATGGCGAACTTCCAGAATTTAGACCGGAAGTGAACCATTTTCGCAAACTTTAAAGAACTCGTAACTTACTAGCAGCATGTCAAATTTGAAACCGATCGGTTCAGTGGTTCTGGAGAAGAAGATTTTTAAAGATTTTACACAAAATCCAATATGGCGGCCGAACCACGTGACATGGCAAAAAAATGGAGAATTTGTCCCGAGGTATTCACCGCCAGAATATGTGTGCAAAATTTCAGACCTGTATGTTAAACGGTAAAAAAGTTTCCATGCGAACAAAGTCGGTGAAAAAAAAATAATAATAATAATAATAACTAGAATGGATCTGCGAACAGCAGATCCTAGGCCGGGATCCCGGATCGGATCGATGACGTTTTCCCCTTCATGATCTGTGTTCGAAGGACACATGTTCCACATACACCGCTTTCAAAGTTTCCATGCGACCTTACACCGTTTGTCACTGAGGCAGTCGGCCGGTCATTTGCATTCCCTCGAATATATCAGCGACCTTGATGATGCTACGCCAAGCCCAGTGAAAAACGGTGGTTCTTTGGCAGACATAGCCCGTTATTTGTAAGAAATAACGCTAAAACACGACCAGTGTAAAAGGAAGTTTGTACAGACTCACAGCTCCACTGATAGCTCGATAATCGTTAGAAAGTCAACACTTGGACCGCGGCACATGCCCATATCTGTCAATCACCCTGGCCTTTATAATGTATAGTAAAGAGCACGAGGCCTGCGCAAAACAAAGCTAACCTTTACAGGTCCACGTCGTTTGCTGTTGTAGTTAGATCTCTACACCATCTAATAGAGTACTGGAGTTAGATGGGAACTGGAATCAATGTCATCCTACAACCGTTTCGGGAGATCACGGACAGTGTAGCCGAAAGCATCAGGTCAAATACTACAAACCCAGTTTTGTCCCCATCTAACTCCATGTTAAAGCAATAGGATTAGCACCTTTTTCTAAACAAAAAACGGTGTTGTCATTTAAACGCTTGTAGCGAAAAAACTATTGATCGGAGCTCAAATCTGTTGACGAGTGCTCGAAAGAGCATGTCTTGTTCTACAATTTCGTGCAGGTTGCAGATTTCTAGCTCCCACAGATCTCGAGTTACAGGTCATTGAAGTTACGTCACTTTTTTGAGTTTTTTGCGAATATCTCAAAAAGTTACACAGATATGCAAAAAATACAAGCAGATTCAGAATCAGCAGCTCAAAATACACCAGAATACGTTCAGAACATTTGAACTTTGAGAACTTTTTGTGACGTCATAAATTCGACCAATAGCGAACTTCCAGAATTTTGATCGGAAGTGAACCATTTTCGCAAACTTTAAAGAACTCGTAACTTACTAGCAGCATGTCAAATTTGAAACCGATCGGTTCAGTGGTTCTGGAGAAGAAGATTTTTAAAGATTTTACACAAAATCCAATATGGCGGCCGAACCACGTGACATGGCAAAAAAGTGGAGAATTTGTCCCGAGATATTCACCGCCAGAATATGTGTGCAAAATTTCAGACCTTTATGTTAAACGGTAAAAAAGTTTCCATGCGAACAAAGTCGGTGAAAAAAAAATAATAATAATAATAATAACTAGAATGGATCTGCGAATAGCAGATCCTAGGCCGGGATCCCGGATCGGATCGATGACGTTTTCCCCTTCATGTTCTGTGTTCGAAGGACACATGTTCCACATACACGGCTTTCAAAGTTTCCATGCGACCTTACACCGTTTGTCACTGAGGCAGTCGGCCGGTCATTTGTATTCCCTCGAATAGATCGGCGACCCTAATGATGCCACGCTATGCCCGGTGAAAAACGGCCGTTTCTTGGTAGATTTAGCCCGCTATTTGTAAGAAATAACGCAAAAACACGACCAGTGTAACAGCAAGTTTGTACATTGACATCTCAATCCACGACCTGCCATGCACGGACTCACTGCTCCACTGATAGCTCGGCCATCGTTAGAAAGTCAGCACTTGGACCAGGGCACATATCCATATCTGTCAATCTCCCTGGCCTGTTTAACGTATAGTAAAGAGGACAAGGCCTACGCAAAACAAAGCTAACTTTTACAGGTCCACGTCGTTTGCTGTTGTAGTTAGATCTCTACGCCATCTAATAGAATACTGGAGTTAGATGGGAACTGGAATCAATGTCATCGTACAACCGTTTCGGGAGATCACGGACAGTGTAGCCGAAAGCATCAGGTCAAATACTATAAACCCAGTCCAGTCCCCATCTAACTCCATGTTAAATCAATAGGATTCCAATCTTTTCTAATCAAAAAACGGTGTTGTGATTTAAACGCTTGTAGCGAGAAAACTATTGATCGGAGCTCAAATCCATTGACGAGTGCTCGAAAGAGCATGTCTTGGGCTACAATTTCGTGCAGGCTGCACATTTCTAGCTGCCATAGTTCTCGAGTTACAGGTCATAGAAGTTACGTCACTTTTTTGAGTTTTTTGCTTATATCTCAAAAAGGTTTGCAGATACAAAAAAAATACAAGCAGATTCAGAATCAGCAGCTCAAGATACATCAGAATACGTTAAGAACATTTGAACTTTGAGAAATTTTTGTGACGTCACAAATTCGACCAATAGCGAGCTTCCAGAATTTTGACCGGAAGTAAACCATTTTCGCAAACTTTAAAGAACTCGTGACCTACTAGCTGCATGTCAAATTTGAAACCGATCGGTTCAGTGGTTCTGGAGAAGAAGATTTTTAAAGATTTTACACAAAATCCAATATGGCGGGCGAACCACGTGACTTAAGAAAAAAACAAAAAATATACCCCTGGAAAATCACCGCCAGATTGTGTGTACAAAATTTGAGACCTCTATGTTGAACGGTGTTTGAGTTCTGCTGCTCACAAAGTCGGTGAAAAAAAAATAATAATAATAATAATAATAATAATAAGAAAAAACAGAACGAAAACAATAGGGATCCCGTTCGGGAGAACGGGATCCCTAACTAGAGTGGATCTGCGAATAGCAGATCCTAGGCCGGGATCCCGGATCTGATCGATGACGTTTTCCCCTTCATGATCTGTGTTCGAAGGACCCATGTTCCACATACACGGCTTTCAAAGTTTCTATGCGACCTTACACCGTTTGTCACTGAGGCAGTCGGCCGGTCATTTGCAATCCCTCGAATAGATCAGCGACCTTGATGATACTACGCTATGCCCAGTGAAAAACGGTCGTTCCTTGGCAGACTTAGCCCATTAATTGTAAGAAATAATGCAAAAACACGACTAGTGCAACACAAAGTTTGTACAGACTCACAGCTCCACTGATAGCTTGGCCATCGTTAGAAAGTCAGCACTTGGACCACGGCACATGTCCATATCTGTCAATCACCCTGAACTGTTTAACGTATAGTAAAGAGCACGAGGTCTGCGCAAAACAAAGCTAACTTTTACAGGTCCATGTCATTTGCTGTTGTAGTTAGATCTCTACGCCTTCTAATAGAGTACTGGAGTTAGATGGGAACTGGAATCAATGTCATCCTACAACCGTTTCGGGAAATCACGGACAGTGTAGCCAAAAGCATCAGGTCAAATACTACAAACCCAGTCCAGTCCCCATCTAACTCCATGTTAAAGCAATGGGATTTCCACATTTTTCCAAACAAAAAACGGTGTTGTCATTTAAACGCTTGTAGCGAAAAATCTATCGATCGCAGCTCAAATCCATTGACGAATGCTCGAAAGAGCATGTCTTGGGCTACAATTTCGTGCAGGTTGCATATTTCTAGCTGTCATAGTTCTCGAGTTACAGGTCATTCAAGTTACGTAACTTTTTTGAGTTTTTTGCTAATATCTCAAAAAGTTACACAGATATGCAAAAAATACAAGCAGATTCAGAATGAGCAGCTCAAGATACATCAGAATACGTTCAGAACAATTGAACTTTGAGAACTTTTTGTGACGTCACAAATTCGACCAATAGCGAACTTCCAGAGATTTGACCGGAAGTAAACCATTTTCGCAAACTTTAAAGAACTCGTGACTTACTAGCTGCATGTCAAATTTGAAAACTATCGGTTCAGTGGTTCTGGAGAAGAAGATTTTTAAAAGTTTTACACAAAATCCAATATGGCGGCCGAACCACGTGACATAGGAAAAAAGTGGAGAATTTGTCCCGAGATATTGACCGCCAGAATATGTGTGCGAAATTTGGAACCTGTATGTTGAACAGTGAAAAAGTTTCCTTGCTAACAAAGTCGGTGAAAAAAAAATAATAATAATAATAATAATAACTAGAATGGATCTGCGAATAGCAGATCCTAGGCCGGGATCCCGGATCTGATCGATGACGTTTTTCCCCTCCATGTTCTGTGTTCGAAGGACACATGTTCCACATACACGGCTTTCAAAGTTTCCATGCGACTTTACACCGTTTGTCACTGAGGCAGTCGGCCGGTCATTTGCAATCCCTCGAATAGATCGGCGAACTTATTAATGCTACGCTATGCCCAGTGAGAAACGGTCGTTTCTTGGCAGACTTAGCCCGCTAATTGTAAGAAATAAGGCAAAAACACGACCAGTGTAACAGCAAGTTTGTACATTCACATCTCAATCTACGACCTGCCATGCACAGACTCACAGCTCCACAGATAGCTCGGCCATGGTTAGAAAGTCAGCACTTGGACTAGGGCACATGTCCATATCTGTCAATCACCCTGGCCTGTTTAACATATAGTAAAGAGGACGAGGTTTGCGCAAAACAAAGCTAACTTTTACAGGTCCATGTCGTTTGCTGTTGTAGTTAGATCTCTACGCCATCTAATAGAGTACTGGAGTTAGATGGGAACTGGATTCAATGTCATCCTACAACCGTTTCGGGAGATCACGGACAGTGTAGCCGAAAGCATCAGGTCAAATACTACAAACCCAGTTAAGTCCCCATCTAACTCCATGTTAAAGCAATAGGATTCCCACCTTTTTTTATTCAAAAAATGGTGTTGTCATTTAAACGCTTGTAGCGAAAAAACTATTGATCGGAGGTCAAATCCGTTGACGAATGCTCGAAAGAGCATGTCTTGGGCTACAATTTCGTGCAGGTTGCACATTTCTATCTGTCATAGTTCTCGAGTTACAGGTCATTGAAGTTACGTCACTTTTTTTACTTTTTTGCTCATATCTCAAAAAGTTACACAGATATGCCAAAAACACAGACAGATTCAGAATCAGCAGCTCAAGATACACCAGAATACGTTCAGAACAATTGAACTTTGAGAACTTTTTGTGACGTCACAAATTCGACCAATGGCGAGCTTCCAGAGTTTTGACCGAAAGTGAACCAGTTTCGCAAACTTTAAAGAACTCTTGACCTACTAGTTGCATGTCAAATTTGAAAACGATCGGTTCAGTGGTTCTGGAGAAGAAGATTTTTAAAGATTTTACACAAAATCCAATATGGCGGCCGAACCACGTGACATAGCAAAAAAGTGGAGAATTTGTCCCGAGATATTCACCGCCAGATTATGTGTACAAAATTTCAGACCTGTATGTTGAACGGTAAAAAAGTTTCCATGCGAACAAAGTCGGTGAAAAAAAAAAAATAATAATAATAATAATAATAATAATAATAATAATAAGAAACTAGAATGGATCTGCGAATAGCAGATCCTAGGCCGGGATCCCGGATCGGATCGATGACGTTTTCCCCTTCATATTCTGTGTTCGAAGGACACATGTTCCACATACACGGCTTTCAAAGATTCCATGCGACCTTACACCGTTTGCCATTGAGGCAGTCGGCCGGTCATTTGCATTTCCTCGAATAGATCGGCGACCTTAATGATGCTACGCTATGCCCAGTAAAAAACGGTCCTTCCTTGGCAGACTTAGACCGCTAATTGTAAGACATAACGGAAAAACACGACCAGTGTAACAGCAAGTTTGTACATTCACATCTCAATCCACCACCTGCCATGCACAGACTCACTGCTCCACTGACAGCTAGGCCATCGTTAGAAAGTCAGCACTTGGACCATGTCCATATCTGCCAATCACAGTGTCCTGTTTAACGTATAGTAAAGAGGATGAGGTCTGCGCAAACCAAAACTATCTTTTACAGGTCCATGTCGTTTGCTGTTGTAGTTAGATCTCTACGCCTTCTAATAGAGTACTGGAGTTAGATGGGAACTGGAATCAATGTCATCCTACAACCGTTTCGGGAGATCACGGACAGTGTAGCCGAAAGCATCAGGTCAAATACTACAAACCCAGTCCAGGCCCCATCTAACTCCATGTTAAAGCAATAGAATTCCCATCTTTTTCTAAACAAAAAACGGTGTTGTGATTTAAACGCTTGTAGCGAAAAAACTATTGATCGGAGCTCAAATCTGTTGACGGATGCTCGAAAGAGCATGTCTTGTTCTACAATTTGGTGCAGGCTGCACATTTCTAGCTGCCATAGTTCTCGAGTTACAGGTCATTGAAATTATGTCACTTTTTTGAGTTTTTTGCTCATATCTCAAAAAGTTACACAGATATGCAAAAAATACAACAAGATTCAGAATCAGCAGCTCAAGATACATCAGAATACGTTCAGAACAATTGAACTTTTAGAACTTTTTGTGACGTCACAAATTCGACCAATAGCGAGCTTCCAGAATTTTGACCGGAAGTGAACCATTTTCGCAAACTTTAAAGAACTCGTGACCTACTAGCTGCATGTCAAATTTGATAACGATCGGTTCAGTGGTTCTGGAGAAGAAGATTTTTAAAGATTTTACACAAAATCCAATATGGCGGCCGAACCACGTGACATGAAAAAAAAATGGAGAATTTATCCCTGGAAAATCTCCGCCAGAATACGTGTGCAAAATTTCAGACCTGTATGTTGAACGGTAAAAAAGTTTCCTTGCTAACAAAGTCGGTGAAAAAAAATAATAATAATAATAACTAGAATGGATCTGCGAATAGCAGATCCTAGGCCGGGATCCCGGATCGGATCGATGACGTTTTCCCCTTCATGTTCTGTGTTCGAAGGACACATGTTCCATATACACGGCTTTCAAAGTTTCCATGCGACCTTACACCTTTCGCCATTGAGGCAGTCGGCCGGTCATTTGCATTCCCTCGAATAGATCGGCGACCTTAATGATGCTACGCTATGCCCAGTGAAAAACGGTCGTTCCTTGGCAGACTTAGCCCGCTAATTGTAAGAAATAAGGCAAAAACACGACCAGTGTAACAGCAAGTTTGTACATTCACATCTCAATCCACGACATGCCATGCACAGACTAACTGCTCCACTGATAGCTCGGCCATCGTTGGAAAGTCAGCACTTGGACCAGTTCACATATCCATATTTGTTAATCACCCTGGATTGTTTAACGTATAGTAAAGAGCACGAGGTCTGCGCAAAACAAAGCTAACTTTTACAGGTCCATGTCGTTTGCTGTTGTAGTTAGATCTCTACGCCTTCTAATAGAGTACTGGAGTTAGATGGGAACTGGAATCAATGTCATCCTACAACCGTTTCTGGAGATCACGGACAGTGTAGCCGAAAGCATCAGGTCAAATACTACAAACCCAGTTTTGTCCCCATCTAACTCCATGTTAAAGCAATAGGATTACCACCTTTTTCTAAACAAAAAACGGTGTTGTCATTTAAACGCTTGTAGCGAAAAAACTCTTGCTCGGAGCTCAAATCCGTTGACGAATGCTCGAAAGAGCATGTCTTGGGCTACAATTTCGTGCAGGTTGCACATTTCTAGCTCCAACAGATCTCGAGTTACAGGTCATTAAAGTTACGTAACTTTTTTGAGTTTTTTGCTAATATCTCAAAAAGTTACACAGATATGCAAAAAATACAACCAGATTCAGAATCAGCAGCTCAAGATACACCAGAATACGTTCAGAACATTTGAACTTTAAGAACTTTTTGTGACGTCATAAATTCGACCAATGGCGAACTTCCAGAATTTTGACCGGAAGTGAACCATTTTCGCAAACTTGAAAGAACTCGTGACTTACTAGCAGCATGTCAAGTTTGAAACTGATCGGTTCAGTGGTTCTGGAGAAGAAGATTTTTAAAGATTTTACACAAAATCCAATATGGCGGCCGAACCACGTGACATAACAAAAAAGTGGAGAATTTGTCCCGAGATATTCACCGCCAGAATATGTGTGCAAAATTTCAGACCTCTATGTTGAACGGTAAAAAAGTTTCCATGCGAACAAAGTCGGTGAAAAAAAAATAATAATAATAATAATAATAATAATAACTAGAATGGATCTGCGAATAGCAGATCCTAGGCCGGGATCCCGGATCGGATCGATGACGTTTTCCCCAACCAATAATACACGGCTCTTGTAACAGCAGGTTTATGTAAATGTGCCGAATTTGGTAAACCTCCCTGAGGAATTCTTTGAAAACGTGCATGTCCTGTGTTTGTTGACACAGATCAAAGAGTTTTAGCACACATAGACTACATGTGTAACGCTTTGCACTCAGTGATTTTCAGCTTTACAGTTGTAACGGTTATCTCTCACCAGACCTCCAAATATGGTGAAAAATTCCGCTTATTTCGCTATTTGATGGCAATATGCGGAAAAACTGTACGTCGCCATCAAGAAATATTTCCAAATTGATAATCAGGACGTCAAACTACTTCCGGTGACATGCTTACAATGTTCGTGTGTTCATCTTAGTCGCAAATGCATTTAAAATGCATCATATAACATGGGAACGTCAAAGTGCCAAACATAGCCAATCGGCCTTTGGACAATTTTTCAAGACCTCCAACTCCCACATTTATTATGACAGTTCAACGATTTTCCGCACGCCTACTGCACTCATATAGCCCTTTGCACTCAGTCATTTTCAGCTCCACAGCTGCAGCAGTTTTGTGTCACGTGACCTCCAAACACGGGCGAAAATTACACTTTTTCGCACTTTCATAGCAATTGGCGACAAAACCGTGCGTCGAAGAAAAAAAAATACTACACTCGTGATCAGAACATCGAACTACGCCTAGCAGCCAACTTAAAACGTTAAAGTTGACAACATTTTCATCGCTGTCCAAATTGGCTAAGCTGGGATCGAACTCTGATATGACTGACAGGCGTCAGTCATGTCAGTTGTAGATAGATGTTGCTGTTGTAGATAGATCTCTACGCCATCTAATAGAGTACTGGAGTTAGATGGGAACTGGAATCAATGTCATCCTACAACCGTTTGGGGGGAGATCACGGACAGTGTAACCGAAAGCATCAGGTCAAATGCTATAAACCCAGTCCAGTCCCATCTAACTCCATGTTAAAGCAATAGGATTCCCATCTTTTTATAAGCGAAAAACGGTGTTGTCATTTAAACGCTTCTAGCGAGAAAACTATTTATCGGAGCTCAAATCCATTGACGAATGATCGAAAGAGCATGTCTTGAGCTACAATTTGGTGCAGGTTGCACATTTCTAGCTTCTATTGTTCTCGATTAAAACGCCATTGAAATTACGTAACTTTTTTGAGTTTTTTGCTGATATCTCGAAAAAGTTACACAGATATGCAAAAAATACAACCAGATTCGGAATCAGCAGATCAAGATACATCAGAATGCGTTAAGAACAATTGAACTTTAAGAACTTTTTGTGACGTCACAAATTCGACCAATAGCGAGCTTCCAGAGTTTTGATCGGAAGTGAACCATTTTCGCAAACTTTGAAGAACTCGTAACCTATTAGCTGCATGTTAAATTTGAAATCGATCGGTTCAGTGGTTCTGGAGAAGAAGATTTTTAAAGATTTTACACAAAATCCAATATGGCGGACCGAACCACGTGACATGAAAAAAAAATTGAGAATTTATCCCTGGAAAATCTCCGCCAGAATACGTGTGCAAAATTTCAGACCTGTATGTTGAACAGTAAAAAAGTTTCCTTGCTAACAAAGTCGGTGAAAAAAAAATAATAATAATAATAAGACTAGAATGGATCTGCGAATAGCAGATCCTAGGCCGGGATCCCGGATCGGATCGATGACGTTTTCCCCTTCATGTTCTGTGTTCGAAGGACACATGTTCCACATACACGGCTTTCAAAGTTCCCATGCGACCTTACACCGTTTGTCACTGAGGCAGTCGGCCGGCCATTTGTATTCCCTCGAATAGATCGACGACCCTAATGATGCTACGCTATGCCCAGTGAAAAACGGTCGTTTCTTGGCAGATTTAGCCCGCTATTTTTAAGAAATAAGGCAAAAACACGACCAGTGTAACAGCAAGTTTGTACATTCACATCTCAATCCACGACCTGCCATGCATGGACTCACTGCTCCACTGATAGCTCGGCCATCGTTAGAAAATCAGCACTTAGACCACGGCACATGTCCATATCTGTCAATCTCCCTGGACTGTTTAACGTATAGTAAAGAGGACGAGGTCTGCGCAAAACAAAGCTAACTTTTACAGGTCCACGTCGTTTGCTGTTGTAGTTAGATGTCTACGCCATCTAATAGAGTACTGGAGTTAGATGGGAACTGGAATCAATGTCATCCTACAACCGTTTCGGGAGATCACGGACAGTGTAGCCGAAAGCATAAGGTCAAATACTACAAACCCAGTCCAGTCCCCATCTAACTCCATGTTAAAGCAATAGGATTCCCGTCTTTTTCTACACAAAAAAAGGTGTTGTCATTTAAACGCTTGTAGCGAAAAAACTATTGATCGGAGCTAAAATCCGTTGACGAATGCTCGAAAGAGCATGTCTTGGGCTACAATTTCGTGCAGATTGCACATTTCTACCTTTCATAGTTCTCGAGTTACAGGTCATTGAAATTATGTCACTTTTTTGAGTTTTTTGCATATATCTCAAAAAGTTACACAGATATGCAAAAAATACAACCAGATTCAGAATCAGCAGCTCAAGATACATCAGAATACGTTCAGGACAATTGAACTTTGAGAACTTTTTGTGACGTCACAAATTCGACCAATGGCGAACTTCCAGAATTTTGACCGGAAGTGAACCATTTTCGCAAACTTTAAAGAACTCGTGACTTCCTAGCTGCATGTCAAATTTGAAACCGATCGGTTCAGTGGTTCTGGAGAAGAAGATTTTTAAAAGTTTTACACAAAATCCAATATGGCGTCCGAACCACGTGACATAGCAAAAAAGTGGAGAATTTGTCCCGAGATATTCACCGCCAAAATATGTGTGCAAAATTTGAGACCTGTATGTTGAACGGTAAAAAAGTTTCCATGCGAACAAAGTCGGTGAAAAAAAAAATAATAATAATAATAATAAGAAAAAACAGAACGATTACAATAGGGATCCCGTTCGGGAGAACGGGATCCCTAATAATAAGAAAAAACAGAACGATTACAATAGGGATCCCGTTCGGGAGAACGGGATCCCTAAAAACAGAACGATTACAATAGGGATCCCGTTCGGGAGAACGGGATCCCTAATAATAATAATAATAAGAAAAAACAGAACGATTACAATAGGGATCCCGTTCGGGAGAACGGGATCCCTAATAATAATAATAATAATAAGAAAAAACAGAACGATTACAATAGGGATCCCGTTCGGGAGAACGGGATCCCTAACTAGAATGGATCTGCGAATAGCAGATCCTAGGCCGGGATCCCGGATCGGATCGATGACGTTTTCCCCAACCAATAATACACGGCCCTTGTAAAAGCAAGCTTATGGAAATGTGCCGAATGTGGTAAATCTGCCTTAGGACATTCTTTGAAAACGTGCATGTCTTGTGTTTGTTGACATAGTTCAAAGAGTATTAGCAGACATAGAGTACATGTGTAACGCTTTGAACTCAGTGATTTTCAGCTTTACAGCTGTAACGGATATCTCTCACCAGACCTCCAAATATGGTCAAAACTTCCGCTTTATCGCCTTTTGATGGCAATTATGCGGAAAAACTGTACGTCGCCGGAAAAAAATATGTCCAAATTCATGATTAGGACGTCAAGCTACGTCTGGTAGTATACTTACAATGTTCGTGTGTTCATCCTAGTCACAAATGCATTCAAAATGCATCATATAACATGGGGACGTCAAAGTGCTAAACATAGCCAATCGAAGACAAGGCCTACTGAAAACAAAACTAACTTTTAGAGGTCCACGTCGTTTGCTTTTGTAGTTAGAATTCTACGCGACCTAATAGAGTACTCTATAGCTGAATGTCATCCTGCAATCGTTTCGGGAGATCACGGACAGTGTAGCCGAAAGCATCAGGTCAAATACTACAAACCCAGTCCAGTCCCCATCTAATTCCATGTTAAAGCAATAGGATTCCCATCTTTTTCTAAGCGAAAAACGGTGTTGTCATTTAAACGCTTCTGGCGAGAAAACTATTGATCGGAGCTCAAATCCGTTGACGAATGATCGAAAGAGCATGTCTTGGGCTACATTTTCGTGCAGGTTGCACATTTCTAGCTCTTATAGTTCTGGATTAAAAGGCCATTGAAATTACGTAACTTTTTTCAGTTTTTTGCTAATATCTCAAAAAGTTACACAGATATGCAAAAAATACAACCAGATTCGGAATCAGCAGCTCAAGATACATCAGAATACGTTGAGAACAATTGAACTTTGAGAACTTTTTGTGACGTCACAAATTCGACCAATGGCGAGCTTCCAGAGTTTTGCTCGGAAGTGAACCATTTTCGCAAACTTTAAAGAACTCGTGACCTACTAGTTGCATGTCAAATTTGAAAACGATCGGTTCAGTGGTTCTGGAGAAGAAGATTTTAAAGGTTTTACACAAAATCCAACATGGCGGCCGAACCACGTGACATGAAAAAAAAATGGAGAATTTATCCCTGGAAAATCTCCGCCAAAATATGTGTGCAAAATTTCAGACCTCTATGTTGAACAGTAAAAAAGTTTCCTTGCTAACAAAGTCGGTGAAAAAAAAATAATAATAATAATAATAAGAAAAAACAGAACGATTACAATAGGGATCCCGTTCGGGAGAACGGGATCCCTAACTAGAATGGATCTGCGAATAGCAGATCCTAGGCCGGGATCCCGGATCGGATCGATGACGTTTTCCCCTTCATGTTCTGTGTTCGAAGGACACATGTTTCACATACACGGCTTTCAAAGTTTCCATGCGACCTTACACCGTTTGTCACTGAGGCAGTCGGCCGGTCATTTGCATTCCCTCGAATAGATAGGCGACCTTGATGATGCTACGCTATGCCCAGTGAAAAACGGTCGTTCCTCGACAGATTTAGTCCGCTAATTGTAAGAAATAAGGCAAAAACACGACCAGTGTAACAGCAGGTTTGTACATTAACATCTCAATCCACGACATGCCTTGCACAGACTCACTGCTCCACTGATAGCTCGGCCATCGTTGGAAAGTCAGCACTTGGACCAGTTCACGTGTCCATATCTGTTAATCACCCTGGCCTGTTTAACGTATAGTAAAGAGCACGAGGTCTGCGCAAAACAAAGCTAACTTTTACAGGTCCATGTCGTTTGCTGTTGTAGTTAGATGTCTACGCCTTCTAATAGAGTACTGGAGTTAGATGGGAACTGGAATCAATGTCATCCTAAACCTGTTTCGGAAGATCACGGACAGTGTAGCCGAAAGCATCATGTCAAATACTACAAACCCAGTCCAGTCCCCATCTAACTCCATGTTAAAGCAATAGAAATCCCACCTTTTTCTAAACAAAAACCGGTGTTGTGATTTAAACGCTTGTAGCGAAAAAACTATTGATCGGAGCTCAATCCATTGACGAATGCTCGAAAGAGCATGTCTTGGGCTACAATTTCGTGCAGGTTGCACATTTCTAGCTGCCATGGTTCTCGAGTTACAGGTAATTGAAGTTACGTCACTTTTTTGAGTTTTTTGCTTATATCTCATAAAGTTACACAGATATGCAAAAAATACATGCAGATTCAGAATCAGCAGCTCAAGATACATCAGAATACGTTCAGAACAATTGAACTTTGAGAACTTTTTGTGACGTCACAAATTCGACCAATGGCGAACTTCCAGAGTTTTGACCGGAAGTAAACCATTTTTGCAAACTTTAAAGAACTCGTAATCTACTAGCTGTATGTCAAATTTGAAAAAGATCGGTTCAGTGGTTCTTGAGAAGAAGATTTTTAAAGATTTTACACTAAATCCAATATGGCGGCCGAATCACCTGACATAGCAAAAAAGTTGAGAATTTGTCCCGAGGTATTCACCGCCAGAATATGTGTGCAAAATTTCAGACCTGTATGTTGAACGGTGAAAAAGTTTCCATGCGAACAAAGTCGGTGAAAAAAAAATAATAATAATAATAACTAGAATGGATCTGCGAATAGCAGATCCTAGGCCGGGATCCCGGATCGGATCGATGACGTTTTCCCCTTCATGATCTGTGTTCGAAGGACACATGTTCCACATACACCGCTTTCAAAGTTTTCATGCGACCTTACACCGTTTGTCACTGAGGCAGTCGGCCGGTCATTTGCATTCCCTCGAATATATCAGCGACCTTAATGATGCTACGCTATGCCCAGTGAAAAACGGTCGTTCTTTGGCAGACATAGCCCGCTATTTGTAAGAAATAACGCTAAAACACGACCAGTGTAACAGGAGGTTTGTACAGACTCACAGCTCCACTGATAGCTCGACAATCGTTAGAAAGTCAACACTTGGACCGCGGCACATGTCCATATCTGTCAATCACCCTGGCCTGTTTAATGTATAGTAAAGAGCACGAGGCCTGCGCAAAACAAAGCTAACCTTTACAGGTCCACGTCGTTTGCTGTTGTAGTTAGATCTCTACACCATCTAATAGAGTACTGGAGTTAGATGGGAACTGGAATCAATGTCATCCTACAACCGTTTCGGGAGATCACGGACAGTGTAGCCGAAAGCATCAGGTCAAATACTACAAACACAGTCCAGGCCCCATCTAACTCCATGTTAAAGCAATAGGATTAGCACCTTTTTCTAAACAAAAAACGGTGTTGTCATTTAAACGCTTGTAGCGAAAAAACTATTGATCGGAGCTCAAATCTGTTGACGAATGCTCGAAAGAGCATGTCTTGTTCTACAATTTCGTGCAGGTTGCACATTTCTAGCTCCCACAGATCTCGAGTTACAGGTCATTGAAGTTACGTCACTTTTTTGAGTTTTTTGCTAATATCTCAAAAAGTTACACAGATATGCAAAAAATACAACCAGATTCAGGATCAGCAGCTCAAGATACACCAGAATACGTTCAGAACATTTGAACTTTGAGAACTTTTTGTGACGTCATAAATTCGACCAATGGCGAACTTCCAGAATTTTGACCGGAAGTGAACCATTTTCGCAAACTTTAAAGAACTCGTAACTTACTAGCAGCATGTCAAATTTGAAACCGATCGGTTCAGTGGTTCTGGAGAAGAAGATTTTTAGAGATTTTACACAAAATCCAATATGGCGTCCGAACCACGTGACATGGCAAAAAAGTGGAGAATTTGTCCCGAGGTATTCACCGCCAGAATATGTGTGCAAAATTTCAGACCTGTATGTTAAACGATAAAAAAGTTTCCATGCGAACAAAGTCGGTGAAAAAAAAATAATAATAATAATAATAACTAGAATGGATCTGCGAATAGCAGATCCTAGGCCGGGATCCCGGATCGGATCGATGACGTTTTCCCCTTCATGATCTTTGTTCGAAGGATACATGTTCCACAAACACGGCTTTCAAAGTTACCTTGCGACCTTACACCGTTTGTCACTGATGCAGTCGGCCGGTCATTTGCATTCCCTCATATAGATCGGCGACCTTAATGATGCTACGCTATGCCCAGTGAAAAACGGTCGTTCCTTGGCAGACTTAGCCCGCTAATTGTAAGAAATCAGGCAAAAACACGACCAGTGTAACAGCCTGTTTGTACATTCACATCTCAATCCACGACATGCCATGCACAGACTCACTGCTCCACTGATAGCTCGGCCATCGTTGGAAAGTCAGCACTTGGACCAGTTCACATGTCCATATCTGTTAATCACCCTGGACTGTTTAACGTATAGTAAAGAGGGCGAGGTCTGCGCAAAACAAAGTTAACTTTTACAGGTCCATGTCATTTGCTGTTGTAGTTAGATCTCTACGCCTTCTAATAGAGTACTGGAGATAGATGGGAACTGGAATCAATGTCATCCTACAACTGTTTCGGGAGATCACGGACAGTGTGGCCGAAAGCATTAGGTCAAATACTATAAACCCAGTCCAGTCCCCATCTAACTCCATGTTAAAGCAATAGGATTCCCATCTTTTTCTAAACAAAAAACGGTGTTGTCATTTAAACGCTTCTAGCGAAAAAACTATTGATCGGAGCTCAAATCTGTTGACGAATGATCGAAAGAGCATGTCTTGTTCTACAATTTGGTGCAGATTGCACATTTCTAGCTGCCATAGTTCTCGAGTTACAGGTCATTGAAATTACGTCACTTTTTTGAGTTTTTTGCTCATATCTCAAAAAGTTACACAGATATGCAAAAAATACAACAAGATTCAGAATCAGCAGCTCAAGATACATCAGAATACGTTCAGAACAATTGAACTTTGAGAACTTTTTGTGACGTCACAAATTCGACCAATAGCGAGCTTCCAGAGTTTTGACCGGAAGTGAACCATTTACGCAAACTTTAAAGAACTCGTGACTTACTAGCAGCATGTCAAATTTGATAACGATCGGTTCAGTGGTTCTGGAGAAGAAGATTTTTAAAGATTTTACACAAAATCCAATATGGCGGCCGAACCACGTGACATGAAAAAAAAATGGAGAATTTATCCCTGGAAAATCTCCGCCAGAATACGTGTGCAAAATTTCAGACCTCTATGTTGAACAGTAAAAAAGTTTCCTTGCTAACAAAGTCGGTGAAAAAAAAATAATAATAATAATAATAATAATAATAAGAAAAAACAGAACGATTACAATAGGGATCCCGTTCGGGAGAACGGGATCCCTAATAATAATAATAATAAGAAACTAGAATGGATCTGCGAATAGCAGATCCTAGGCCGGGATCCCGGATCGGATCGATGACGTTTTCCCCTTCATGTTCTGTGTTCGAAGGACACATGTTCCACATACACGGCTTTCAAAGTTTCCATGCGACCTTACACCGTTTGTCACTGAGGCAGTCGGCCGGTCATTTGTATTCCCACGAATAGATCGGCGACCCTAATGATGCCACGCTATGCCCGGTGAAAAACGGCCGTTTCTTGGTAGATTTAGCCCGCTATTTGTAAGAAATAACGCAAAAACACGACCAGTGTAACAGCAAGTTTGTACATTCACATCTCAATCCACGACCTGCCATGCACGGTCTCACTGCTCCACTGATAGCTCGGCCATCGTTAGAAAGTCAGCACTTGGACCAGGGCACATATCCATATCTGTCAATCTCCCTGGCCTGTTTAACGTATTGTAAAGAGGACAAGGTCTACGCAAAACAAAGCTAACTTTTACAGGTCCAGGTCATTTGCTGTTGTAGTTAGATCTCTACGCCATCTAATAGAATACTGGAGTTAGATGTGAAATGGAATCAATGTCATCCTACAACCGTTTCGGGAGATCACGGACAGTGTAGCCGAAAGCATCAGGTCAAATACTATAAACCCAGACCAGTCCCCATCTAACTCCATGTTAAATCAATAGGATTCCAATCTTTTCTAAACAAAAAACGGTGTTGTCATTTAAACGCTTGTAGCGAAAAAACTTTTGAGCGGAGCTCAAATCCATTGACGAGTGCTCGAAAGAGCATGTCTTGTTCTACAATTTCGTGCAGGCTGCACATTTCTAGCTGCCATAGTTCTCGAGTTACAGGTCATTGAAGTTACGTCACTTTTTTGAGTTTTTTGCTTATATCTCAAAAAGTTTTGCAGATACAAAAAAAATACAAGCAGATTCAGAATGAGCAGCTCAGGATACATCAGAATACGTTCAGAACAATTGAACTTTGAGAACTTTTTGTGACGTCACAAATTCGACCAATAGCGAGCTTCCAGAATTTTGACCGGAAGTGAACTATTTTCGCAAACTTTAAAGAACTCGTAACCTACTAGCTGCATGTCAAATTTGAAACCGATCGGTTCAGTGGTTCTGGAGAAGAAGATTTTTAAAGATTTTACACAAAATCCAATATGGCGGCCGAACCACGTGACTTAAGAAAAAAACAAAAAATATACCCCTGGAAAATCACCGCCAGATTGTGTGTACAAAATTTGAGACCTCTATGTTAAACGGTGTTTGAGTTCTGCTGCTCACAAAGTCGGTGAAAAAAAAATAATAATAATAATAATAACTAGAATGGATCTGCGAATAGCAGATCCTAGGCCGGGATCCCGGATCTGATCGATGACGTTTTCCCCTTTATGATCTTTGTTCGAAGGATACATGTTCCACAAACACGGCTTTCAAAGTTACCTTGCGACCTTACACCCGTTTGTCACTGATGCAGTCGGCCGGTCATTTGCATTCCCTCATATAGATCGGCGACCTTAATGATGCTACGCTATGCCCAGTGAAAAACGGTCGTTCCTTGGCAGATTTAGCCCGCTAATTGTAAGAAATCAGGCAAAAACACGACCAGTGTAACAGCCTGTTTGTACATTCACATCTGAATCCACGACATGCCATGCACAGACTCACTGCTCCACTGATAGCTGGGCCATCGTTGGAAAGTCAGCACTTGGACCAGTTCACATGTCCATATCTGTTAATCACCCTGGACTGTTTAACGTATAGTAAAGAGGGCGAGGTCTGCGCAAAACAAAGTTAACTTTTACAGGTCCATGTCATTTGCTGTTGTAGTTAGATCTCTACGCCTTCTAATAGAGTACTGGAGATAGATGGGAACTGGAATCAATGTCATCCTACAACTGTTTCGGGAGATCACGGACAGTGTGGCCGAAAGCATCAGGTCAAATACTATAAACCCAGTCCAGTCCCCATCTAACTCCATGTTAAAGCAATAGGATTCCCACCTTTTTCTAAACAAAAAACGGTGTTGTGATTTAAACGCTTGTAGCGAAAAACTATTGATCGGAGCTCAAATCCGTTGACGATTGCTCGAAAGAGCATGTCTTGGGCTACAATTTCGTGCAGGTTGCACGTTTCTAGCTGTCCTAGTTCTCGAGTTACAGGTCATTGAAGTTACGTAACTTTATTGATTTTTTGGCTGATATCTCAAAAAGTTACACAGATATGCAAAAAATACAACCAGATTCGGAATCAGCAGCTCAAGATACATCAGAATACGTTCAGAACATATGAACTTTGAGAACTTTTTGTGACGTCACAAATTCGACCAATGGCGAGCTTCGAGAGTTTTAGCCGGAAGTGAACCATTTTCGCAAACTTTGAAGAACTCCTGACTTACTAGTTGCATGTCAAATTTGAGAACGATCGAATCAGTGGTTCTGGAGAAGAAGATTTTTAAAGATTTTACTCAAAATCCAATATGGCGGCCGAACCACGTGACATAGCAAAAAAAAAAAAATATACCCTAGAAAATTTCCTCTAGATTGTGTGTGCAAAATTTTGAACTTCTATGTTGAACGGTGTTGGAGTTCTGCTGCTAACAAAATCGAAAAAAAAAAATAATAATAATAATAACTAGAATGGATCTGCGAATAGCAGATCCTAGGCCGGGATCCCGGATCGGATCGATGACGTTTTCCCCTTCATGTTCTGTGTTCGAAGGACACATGTTCCACATACACGGCTTTCAAAGTTTCCATGCGACCTTACACCGTTTGTCAAAGAGGCAGGCGGCTGGTCATTTGCAATCCCTCGAATAGATCGGCGGCCTTGATGATGCTACGCTATGCCCAGTGAAAAACGGTCGTTTATTGGCAGTCTTAGCCCGCTATTTGTAAGAAATAAGGCAAAAACATGACCAGTGTAACAGCAAGTTTGTAAATTCACATCTCAATCCACGACATGCCATGCACAGACACAGCTCCACTGATAGCTCGGCCATCGTTAGAAAGTCAGCACTTGGACCAGGGCACATGTCCATATCTGTCAATCACCCTGGCCTCTTTAACGTATAGTAAAGAGGACGAGGTCTGCGCAAAACAAAGCTAACTTTTACAGGTCCACGTCGTTTGCTGTTGTAGTTAGATCTCTACGCCATCTAATAGATAACTGGAGTTAGATGTAAACTGGAATCAATGTCATCCTACAACCGTTTCGGGAGATCACGAACAGTGTAGCCGAAAGCATCAGGTCAAATACTACAAACCCAGTCCAGTCCCCATCTAACTCCATGTTAAAGCAATGGGATTCCCATCTTTTTCTAAACAAAAAACGGTGTTGTGATTTAAACGCTTCTAGCGACAAAAGTATTGATCAGAGCTCAAATCCATTGACGATTGCTCGAAAGAGCATGTCTTGGGCTACAATTTCGTGTAGGTTGCACATTTCTAGCTGCCATAGTTCTCGAGTTACAGGTCATTGAAATTACGTAACTTTTTTGAGTTTTTTGTTTATATCTCAAAAAGTTACACAGATTTGTAAAAAATACAAGCAGATTCGGAATGAACAGCTCAAGATACATTAGAATACGTTCAGAACATTTGAACTTTGAGAACTTTTTGTGACGTCACAAATTCGACCAATGGCGAACTTCCAGAGTTTTGACCGGAAGTGAACCATTTTCGCAAACTTTAAAGAACTCGTAAGCTACTAGCTGCATGTCAAATTTGAAAACGATCGGTTCAGTGGTTCTTGAGAAGAAGATTTTTAAAAGTTTTACACAAAATCCAATATGGCGGCCGAACCACGTGACATGAAAAAAAAATGGAGAATTTATCCCTGGAAAATCTCCGCCAGAATTTGTGTGCAAAATTTGAGATCTCTATGTTGAAAGGTGAAAAAGTTTCCTTGCTAACAAAGTCGGTGAAAAAAAAATAATAAGAAAAAACAGAACGATAACAATAGGGATCCCGTTCGGGAGAACGGGATCCCTAACTAGAATGGATCTGCGAATAGCAGATCCTAGGCCGGGATCCCGGATCGGATCGATGACGTTTTCCCCAACCAATAATACACGGCCCTTGTAAAAGCAAGCTTATGGAAATGTGCCGAATGTGGTAAATCTGCCTTAGGACATTCTTTGAAAACGTGCATGTCCTGTGTTTGTTGACATAGATCAAAGAGTATTAGCAGACATAGACTACATGTGTAACGCTTTGCACTCAGTGATTTTCAGCTTTACAGCTGTAACGGATATCTCTCACCAGACCTCCAAATATGGTCAAAAGTTCGGCTTTATCGTCTTTTGATCGCAATTATGCGGAAAAGCTGTAAGTCGCCGGAAAAAAATATGTCCAAATTTATGATTAGGACGTCAAACTACATCTGGTAGTATGCTCACAATGTTCGTGTGTTCATCCTAGTCGCAAATGCATTCAAAATGCATCATATAACATGGGGACGTCAAAGTGCTAAACATAGCCAATCGAAGACAAGGCCTGCGAAAAACAAAGCTAACTTTTACAGGTCCACGTCGTTTGCTTTTGTAGTTAGAATTCTACGCGACCTAATAGAGTACTCTATAGCTGAATGTCATCCTACAATCGTTTCGGGAGATCACGGACAGTGTAGCCGAAAGCATCAGGTCAAATACTACAAACCCAGTCCAGTCCCCATCTAACTCCATGTTAAAGCAATAGGATACCCATCTTTTTCTAAGCGAAAAACGGTGTTGTGATTTAAACGCTTCTAGCGAGAAAACTATTGATCGGAGCTCAAATCCATTGACGATTGATCGAAAGAGCATGTCTTGGGCTACATTTTCGTGCAGGTTGCACATTTCTACCTCTTATAGTTCTGGATTAAAAGGCCATTGAAATTACGTAACAATTTTCAGTTTTTTGCTAATATCTCTAAAACTTACACAGATATAGAAAAAACACAAGCAGATTCGGAATCAGCAGCTCAAGATACATCAGAATCCGTTAAGAACAATTGAACTTTGAGAACTTTTTGTGACGTCATAACTTTGACCAATAGCGAGCTTCCAGAGTTTTGACCGGAAGTAAACCATTTTCGCAAACTTTAAAGAACTCATAACCTACTAGCTGCATGTCAAATTACAAAATGATCCGTTCAGTGGTTCTGGAGAAGAAGATTTTTAAAGATTTTACACAAAATCCAATATGGCGGCCGAACCACGTGACATGAAAAAAAAATGGAGAATTTATCCCTGGAAAATCACCGTCAGATTATGTGTGCAAAATTTGAGACCTCTATGATGAACAGTAAAAAAGTTTCCTTGCTAACAAAGTCGGTGAAAAAAAAATAATAATAATAATAAGAAAAAACAGAACGATTACAATAGGGATCCCGTTCCGGAAGAACGGGATCCCTAATAATAATAAGAAAAAACAGAACGAAAACAATAGGGATCCCGTTCGGGAGAACGGGATCCCTAAAAACAGAACGATTACAATAGGGATCCCGTTCCGGAAGAACGGGATCCCTAATAATAATAAGAAAAAACAGAACGATTACAATAGGGATCCCGTTCGGGAGAACGGGATCCCTAACTAGAATGGATCTGCGAATAGCAGATCCTAGGCCGGGATCCCGGATCGGATCGATGACGTTTTCCCCTTCATGATCTTTGTCCGAAGGACACATGTTCCACAAACACGGCTTTCAAAGTTACCTTGCAACCTTACACCGTTTGTCACTGATGCAGTCGGCCGGTCATTTGCATTCCCCTCGAATAGATCGGCGACCTTAATGATGCTACGCTATGTCCAGTGAAAAACGGTCGTTCCTTGGCACACTTTGCCCGCTATTTGTAAGAAATAAGGTAAAAACACGACCAGTGTAACAGCAAGTTTGTACATTCACATCTCAATCCACGACATGCCATGCACAGACTCACTGCTCCACTGATAGCTCGGCATCGTTAGAAAATCAGCACTTGGACCACGGCACATGTCCATATCTGTCAATCACCCTGGCCTGTTTAACGTATTTGTAAGGAGCACGAGGTCTGCGCAAAACAAAGCTAACTTTCACAGGTCCACGTCGTTTGCTGTTGTAGTTAGATCTCTACGCCATCATGTACTAGAGTTAGATGGAAATGGAATCAATGTCATCGTACAACGGTTTCGGGAGATCACGGACAGTGTAGCCGAAAGCATCAGGTCAAATACTACAAACCCAGTCCAGTCCCCATCTAACTCCATGTTAAAGCAATAGGATTCCCGTCTTTTTCTTCACAAAAACGGTGTTGTCATTTAAACGCTACTAGCAAAAAAACTATTGATCGAGCTCAAATCTGTTGACGAATGCTCGAAAGAGCATGCCTTGGGCTACAATTTCGTGCAGGTTGCACATTTCTAGCTGTCATAGTTCTCGAGTTACAGGTCATTGAATTTACGTCACTTTCTTGAGTTTTTTGCTTATATCGTAAAAACTTACACAGATATGTAAAAAATGTAAGCAGATTCGAAATCAGCAGCTCAGGATACATCAGAATACGTTGAGAACAATTGAACTTTGAGAACTTTTTGTGACGTCATAAATTCGACCAATAGCGAACTTCCAGAGTTTTGACCGGAAGTGAACCATTTTCGCAAACTTAAAAGAACTCGTGACCTACTAGTTGCATGTCAAATTTGACATTGATCGGTTCAGTGGTTCTGGAGAAGAAGATTTTAAAGATTTTACACAAAATCCAATATGGCGGCCGAACCACGTGACATAGCCAAAAAAGAAAAAATATACCCCTAGAAAATTTCCACAAGATTATGTGTGCAAAATTTGGAATTTCTGTCTTGAACGGTGTTTGAGTTCTGCTGCTAACAAAATCGAAAAAAAAAAAAATAATAATAATAATAATAAGAACTAGAATGGATCTGCGAATAGCAGATCCTAGGCCGGGATCCCGGATCGGATCGATGACGTTTTCCCCTTCATGTTCTGTGTTCGAAGAACACATGTTCCACATACACGGCTTTCAAAGTTTCCATGCGACCTTACACCGTTTGTCACTGAGGCAGTCGGCCAGTCATTTGCATTCCCGTGAATAGATCGGCGAACTTAATGAAGTTAGGCTATGCCTAGTGAAAAACGGTCGTTCCTTGGCAGACTTAGCCCGCTATTTGTAAGAAATAACGCAAAAACACGACCAGTGTAACAGCAAGTTTGTACATTCACATCTCAATCCACGACACGCCATGCACAGACTCACGGCTCTTATGATAGCTCGGCCATCAATAGAAAGCCCGCACTTGGGCCACGGCACATGTCCATATCTGTCAAATACCCTGGCCTCTTTAACGTGTAGTAAAGAGGACGAGGTCTACGCAAAACAAAGCTAACTTTCACAGTTGCATGCCGTTTACTGTTGTAGTTAGATCTCTACGCCATCTAATATAGTACTGTATAGCTGAATGTCATCCTACAACGGTTTCGGGAGATCACGGACAGTGTAGCCGAAAGCATCAGGTCAAATACTACAAATCCAGTCCATTCCCCATCTAACTCCATGTTAAAGCAATAGGATTCCCATCTTTTTCTAAACAAAAACGGTGTTGTTTTTTAAACGCTTCTAGCGAGAAAACTTTTAATCGGAGCTCAAATCCGTTGACGAATGATCGAAAGAGCGTGTCTTGAACTACATTTTCATGCAATTTGCACATTTCTAGCTGCCATAGTTCTCGATTAAAACGCCATTGAAATTACGTAATTTTTTTAGTTTTTTGCTCATATCTCAAAAAGTTACACAGATATGCAAAAAATACAACCAGATTCGGAATCAGCAGCTCAAGATACATCAGAATTCGTTCAGAACAAATGAACTTTGAGAACTTTTTGTGACGTCATAAATTCGACCAATGGCGAGCTTCCAGAGTTTTGATCGGAAGTGAACCATTTTCGCAAACTTTAAAGAACTCATGACCTACTAGTTGCATGTTAAATTTGAAACTGATCGGTTCAGTGGTTCTGGAGAAGAAGATTTTTAAAGATTTTACACAAAATCCAATATGGCGGACGAACCACGTGACATAACAAAAAAGTGGAGAATTTGTCCCGAGATATTCACCGCCAGAATATGTGTGCAAAATTTCAGACCTGTATGTTGAACGGTAAAAAAGTTTCCATGCGAACAAAGTCGGTGAAAAAAAAATAATAATAATAATAAGAACTAGAATGGATCTGCGAATAGCAGATCCTAGGCCGGGATCCCGGATCTGATCGATGACGTTTTCCCCTCCATGTTCTGTGTTCGAAGGACACATGTTCCACATACACGGCTTTCAAAGTTTCCATGCGACTTTACACCGTTTGTCACTGAGGCAGTCGGCCGGTCATTTGCAATCCCTCGAATAGATCGGCGAACTTATTAATGCTACGCTATGCCCAGTGAGAAACGGTCGTTTCTTGGCAGACTTAGCCCGCTAATTGTAAGAAATAAGGCAAAAACACGACCAGTGTAACAGCAAGTTTGTACATTCACATCTCAATCTACGACCTGCCATGCACAGACTCACAGCTCCACAGATAGCTCGGCCATGGTTAGAAAGTCAGCACTTGGACTAGGGCACATGTCCATATCTGTCAATCACCCTGGCCTGTTTAACATATAGTAAAGAGGACGAGGTTTGCGCAAAACAAAGCTAACTTTTACAGGTCCATGTCGTTTGCTGTTGTAGTTAGATCTCTACGCCATCTAATAGAGTACTGGAGTTAGATGGGAACTGGATTCAATGTCATCCTACAACCGTTTCGGGAGATCACGGACAGTGTAGCCGAAAGCATCAGGTCAAATACTACAAACCCAGTTAAGTCCCCATCTAACTCCATGTTAAAGCAATAGGATTCCCACCTTTTTTTATTCAAAAAATGGTGTTGTCATTTAAACGCTTGTAGCGAAAAAACTATTGATCGGAGGTCAAATCCGTTGACGAATGCTCGAAAGAGCATGTCTTGGGCTACAATTTCGTGCAGGTTGCACATTTCTATCTGTCATAGTTCTCGAGTTACAGGTCATTGAAGTTACGTCACTTTTTTTACTTTTTTGCTCATATCTCAAAAAGTTACACAGATATGCCAAAAACACAGACAGATTCAGAATCAGCAGCTCAAGATACACCAGAATACGTTCAGAACAATTGAACTTTGAGAACTTTTTGTGACGTCACAAATTCGACCAATGGCGAGCTTCCAGAGTTTTGACCGAAAGTAAACCAGTTTCGCAAACTTTAAAGAACTCTTGACCTACTAGTTGCATGTCAAATTTGAAAACGATCGGTTCAGTGGTTCTGGAGAAGAAGATTTTTAAAGATTTTACACAAAATCCAATATGGCGGCCGAACCACGTGACATAGCAAAAAAGTGGAGAATTTGTCCCGAGATATTCACCGCCAGATTATGTGTACAAAATTTCAGACCTGTATGTTGAACGGTAAAAAAGTTTCCATGCGAACAAAGTCGGTGAAAAAAAAATAATAATAATAATAATAATAATAATAACTAGAATGGATCTGCGAATAGCAGATCCTAGGCCGGGATCCCGGATCGGATCGATGAAGTTTTCCCCTTCATGTTCTGTGTTCGAAGGATACATGTTTCACATACACGGCTTTCAAAGTTTCCATGCGACCTTACACCTTTCGCCATTGAGGCAGTCGGCCGGTCATTTGCATTCCCTCGAATAGATTGGCGACCTTAATGATGCTACGCTATGCCCAGTGAAAAACGGTCGTTCCTTGGCAGACTTAGCCCGCTAATTGTAAGAAATAAGGCAAAAACACGACCAGTGTAACAGCAAGTTTGTACATTCACATCTCAATCCACGACATGCCATGCAAAGACTAACTGTTCCACTGATAGCTCGGCCATCGTTAGAAAGTCAGCACTTGGACCAGTTCACATATCCATATTTGTTAATCACCCTGGATTGTTTAACGTATAGTAAAGAGCACGAGGTCTGCGCAAAACAAAGCTAACTTTTACAGGTCCATGTCGTTTGCTGTTGTAGTTAGATCTCTACGCCATCTAATAGAGTACTGGAGTTAGATGGGAACTGGAATCAATGTCATCCTACAACCGTTTCGGGAGATCACGGACAGTGTAGCCGAAAGCATCAGGTCAAATACTACAAACCCAGTTTTGTCCCCATCTAAGTCCATGTTAAATCAATAGGATTAGCACCTTTTTCTAAACAAAAAACGGTGTTGTCATTTAAACGCTTGTAGCGAAAAAACTATTGATCGGAGCTCAAATCTGTTGACGAATGCTCGAAAGAGCATGTCTTGGGCTACAATTTCGTGCAGGTTGCACATTTCTAGCTCCCACAGATCTCGAGTTACAGGTCATTGAATTTACGTCACTTTTTTGAGTTTTTGCTAATATCTCGAAAAGTTACACAGATATGCAAAAAATACAACCAGATTCAGAATCAGCAGCTCAAGATACACCAGAATACGTTCAGAACATTTGAACTTTAAGAACTTTTTGTGACGTCATAAATTCGACCAATGGCGAACTTCCAGAATTTTGACCGGAAGTGAACCATTTTCGCAAACTTTAAAGAACTCGTAACTTACTAGCAGCATGTCAAATTTGAAACCGATCGGTTCAGTGGTTCTGGAGAAGAAGATTTTTAAAGATTTTACACAAAATCCAATATGGCGGCCGAACCACGTGACATGGCAAAAAAGTGGAGAATTCGTCCCGAGGTATTCACCGCCAGAATATGTGTGCAAAATTTCAGATCTGTATGTTAAACGGTAAAAAAGTTTCCATGCGAACAAAGTCGGTGAAAAAAAAATAATAATAATAATAATAATAATAATAACTAGAATGGATCTGCGAATAGCAGATCCTAGGCCGGGATCCCGGATTGGATCGATGACGTTTTCCCCTTCATGTTCTGTGTTCGAAGGACACATGTTCCATATACACGGCTTTCAAAGTTTCCATGCGACCTTACACCTTTCGCCATTGAGGCAGTCGGCCGGTCACTTGCATTCCCTCGAATAGATCGGCGACCTTAATGATGCTACGCTATGCCCAGTGAAAAACGGTCGTTCCTTGGCAGACTTAGCCCGCTAATTGTAAGAAATAAGGCAAAAACACGACCAGTGTAACAGCAAGTTTGTACATTCACATCTCAATCCACGACATGCCATGCACAGACTAACTGCTCCACTGATAGCTCGGCCATCGTTGGAAAGTCAGCACTTGGACCAGTTCACATATCCATATTTGTTAATCACCCTGGATTGTTTAACGTATAGTAAAGAGCACGAGGTCTGCGCAAAACAAAGCTAACTTTTACAGGTCCATGTCGTTTGCTGTTGTAGTTAGATCTCTACGCCTTCTAATAGAGTCGCCACGATATGGCTGAAATATTGCCGATGTGGCGTTAAGCCATAATCATTCATTCATTCATTCTAATAGAGTACTGGAGTTAGATGGGAACTGGAATCAATGTCATCCTACAACCGTTTCGGGAGATCACGGACAGTGTAGCCGAAAGCATCAGGTCAAATACTACAAACCCAGTTTTGTCCCCATCTAACTCCATGTTAAAGCAATAGGATTACCACCTTTTTCTAAACAAAAAACGGTGTTGTCATTTAAACGCTTGTAGCGAAAAAACTCTTGCTCGGAGCTCAAATCCGTTGACAAATGCTCGAAAGAGCAGGTCTTGGGCTACAATTTCGTGCAGGTTGCACATTTCTAGCTCCAACAGATCTCGAGTTACAGGTCATTAAAGTTACGTAACTTTTTTGAGTTTTTTGCTAATATCTCAAAAAGTTACACAGATATGCAAAAAATACAACCAGATTCAGAATCAGCAGCTCAAGATACACCAGAATACGTTCAGAACCTTTGAACTTTAAGAAGTTTTTGTGACGTCATAAATTCGACCAATGGCGAACTTCCAGAATTTTGACCGGAAGTAAACCATTTTCGCAAACTTTAAAGAACTCGTGACTTACTAGCAGCATGTCAAGTTTGAAACTGATCGGTTCAGTGGTTCTGGAGAAGAAGATTTTTAAAGATTTTACACAAAATCCAATATGGCGGACGAACCACGTGACATAACAAAAAAGTGGAGAATTTGTCCCGAGATATTCCCCGCCAGAATATGTGTGCAAAATTTCAGACCTGTATGTGGAACGGTAAAAAAGTTTCCATGCGAACAAAGTCGGTGAAAAAAAAATAATAATAATAATAATAATAATAATAAGAAAAAACAGAACGATTACAATAGGGATCCCGTTCGGGAGAACGGGATCCCTAATAATAATAAGAAAAAACAGAACGATTACAATAGGGATCCCGTTCGGGAGAACGGGATCCCTAATAATAATAAGAAAAAACAGAACGATTACAATAGGGATCCCGTTCGGGAGAACGGGATCCCTAAAAAACAGAACAATAACAAAAGGGATCCCGTTCGGGAGAACGGGATCCCTAATAATAAGAAAAAACAGAACGAATACAATAGGGATCCCGTTCCGGAAGAACGGGATCCCTAAAAAACAGAACGAATACAATAGGGATCCCGTTCGGGAGAACGGGATCCCTAATAATAAGAAAAAACAGAACGAATACAATAGGGATCCCGTTCGGGAGAACGGGATCCCTAATTACGTTTAAACAGTTGAGCTCCCCACTTTTGTTGTCGTTTTGCTGATGCCTTAGATTTCCAGCTTCTTTAGCTCGGTAGACAGAGTTTGGGAAAACTTTTGATCTGCCCGAACTCTCGTTGCCAGCAACGAGCGACCTCTCCGGGTCACTGTCAGTGTGGTCGCTGTTTGACACCGTGCCTTTCTCATCGAAGCCTACCTGATAACAGCGTCTTAGCTGAAATATGAAAGCAGCCCTGCAGATGTGTTATTTTATAGTGCTATATTTTATAGTCGGAATTGTTTTCGAGAAATAAACGTATTCTTTTTATTATTCTATCCTAGTCGTGAAGCATGTCCGTAATATTTAGCATCGCATTTTAACACCCCATGTAAAACACATTATGGTTTCGGCGAGAATTAGGTCACGCCCCTTTAGAACGTTCAGTTGGACGAAAACAACGTGTCGGGGAAAGTGGGGGCGTTTCTTGCTGTTAATGTATTCCGCAATGGCGTTTTGTTATAATTACGAAAACATTTTGCTGCTACCAAGGTAATAGAATAGAAATAATGTTCGCGTCAGGGTAGTCTAACGGTAGTTTTACATCAAATCGATGTGGAAGAGTTGACAAATTTTAGGTCTCAGGCTTCGCCTCCGGCCTAAAATATAAACTCTTCCACATCGATTTGATGTTAAACTACCGTTAGACTACCCTGACGCGAACATTATTTTTTAATTAATAAAGAGTACGTTGTCTGATGTTTTTCGAAATACGAATACGAGCAGTAATGAAGTCCTTATCAGTGTTTGAAAACATAAATTAGCCAATGTACAAAAGGGATATAGACAACCATGTCTCAGTTGATGTCCCTCGGGCTCTACCCAGTTTCCTCCAACCCCAATGCTGAACGCCATCATATAAGAGAAATATTTTGAACACCACGTAAAACACCAATCAAGCAAACCATCATGTTATGGCTGTATATACTGTCCAGATTTTCATTCATCCAGATGCGTTTTTCAGCCCAAAACAGTTGATTTTAGGAAGTTCAGACCCATCGGCGATAAGCCATTAACACAATGGCTACTTTCACAAGCTTGTAACACGCAAAATTTCACAGCGTTTACTGTGTTTGAGATATTTGTTTGCGATTTTAATCATCATCCTTGTTTTATGGATAAGTATACTTCATTGAAGGATAAATTTTACTATAGGCTATCATTTTCATAAACATTTTGTGAAAGGAACTACTAAGAGAAAGACCAGAATTAAGCCATTTCTTCATCTTCCTGATATCATTGGTTGATATCCCTCTCTTTAGAAGACTTTTACCCTGGTCTTCTGATTTATAGTCCACTATGTATCTTCTCCCCACAGCCGTTACGGTAAGGGGAGATAACTCTAGTGTATTTCACTATCATAAAACTTTTTGCCATTATACTTGTGAAATTGACAAAGGATTGCTTCTCTTACAGAAGTACCAAATTAAATCATTATCACAACTGAGTATTTATACAACAACTAACTTCAAGTTGGTTACTGTTTTACTTGTACTCGGTGGAACAAATCGTTTCATTTTCAACTAAGATTGGGTGATCGGGAAATCTTTGGAGGAAAAATTGCACTGTAACAAGCTCCATAGAATTTATTACACCGGAATTTAGAGCTGATTTTGACAGTGTTTTTGACTAGGGAGTGGTCTAATTGTTTAAGGGAAGAGCCAAGGGCCCCTGTGTACTATAGGGGAGCTAAGACATTTCATTTATACCTGCGTTTTTGTGACATGTTGTGTTGAAAGTATACCCCAATTCGTCCAAAATTTGGGACAGATATCAGTAGTGTTGAAAGTAGAATGTGATATTTCTTTACCAGCGCTTTAGAAAAGTAAAGATATAAGTATGTTGTTGATGAGATGGTCATGTAAGAAAAAAGAAACTCAATAATTCTGCCAGGATTACATATATATTGGCTAAAATGAGCAGACCAGGTGACCCAGATTTTAGAAGAAATAGTACAGGTAAAGAATCTTTGTTTCTGTTATCATCTTTACATGAATTTATATGTGTTTTCAATTCTGTTTGTTGACAGGGTTCCACGGACTTCACCAAAACGTATGTATAAATGTGTTATACCTCTCTAGGTTTGTTATACATGTGCAAGTGACTATTGTCAGCAGATGTGTTTCTGTAACACTGAGTACCAACGCTGTACTTGTCCAAAACATGACCCAGGTGTATATCTAGTGTTCAAACAAACATTTGCTCAGACAAATGAGACCTACATCTGAGTACATCATGACATTTTCATAACTGTGTGATACACAGGTTTACCACACAACTGTGTCTCTTTGTTTCCTCTCCTCCTCTCACAGAATTGATGACCAGCTGAATGAGATAAGAGCAGATCTGGAGAAACATGAGGTCAGCAGACAGGAGCTTCTAGATTCTGTACAACATGACCAAGTTGTCCCTAGACAGGTGACTGTAAAAGAGACAGTGGAAGAACGTCAGGACATAGAAGCAGCGGTCGGCGGGCAACCCCTATGTGTTACAAGTAGGTTGTTACATGTATAAAAGGTATACATTAAGGTGTGCTCAGAGGACAAAAACAACTGTAGGGTTTACATTAGTATGTGCATCAAAGATACAGACATAAAGTGGAGAAGGTGCACAGTTGTGTGCGTTCAAAACACGCGGTGGAGTGTAAAGAAAACAAGACGACATGAGCTGTAATGCAGCAGGGCGCACCCAGAAAATGAACAGTATTCCAAGAGTAACAAAAGTGAGAAGAGTTTACAAAAAGCACAGATAGTGTGAGGTGTACATTAGGGTGTGAACAAAACACAAACTTAGGTCCGGCATTAATTACTGTGTCCACGTAAGACACAAACTAATCTGAGGTATGCATTAGGGTGAGCAAAAAAGATACAAACTAATGTGAGGTATGCAATAGGGTGGGCAAAACAGATACAAATTAATGTGAGGTATCCAATAGGGTGGGCAAAACAGATACAAACTAATGTGAGGTATGCATTAGTGTGGGCAAAAGAAAAATACAAACTAATGTGAGGTATATAGTAAGGTGTGCAGATGGGATATAAACTAATGTGAGTTATACAGTAGGGTGTGCACGGAAGACACAAGCTAATATAGAGACATGAAATAAGGTATGGTACTTGTAAAGTGTACACTGGGCTCAGAAGTCGAAAGGAAATCAGTAGGCTGTCCTGAGAGATTAAAAGCCAATGCAAGCTACTTATAGCATGGTTTGCTCAGAAATAAGAAAAAAAATAAAATAAGTGTATTCAACAATATGTTATTTTCTTCAAAAAAGGAAAGCACATTGCAGAGTGTACAGTTAGAACAGGACAGATGGTAGTGTATCCCTCGGTGTCTGGGTGATATTTACTTCGTGTTCAAATAAACAAGTGCACTGTTATAACAGGACACGTGGCAAGGCACGTCATGTTTGCAAATCAGTAGGTGTACTGTTAATACAGAACAGATTACATATTGTACAACTGAGTGTCTGAGAGATGTTTACCGCATGATTGTGTACAAATCAGTAGGTGTACTGTTAATACAGAACAGATAACATAGTGTACCACTGAGTGTCTGAGTGATGTTAACCTCATGACTGTGTACAAATCAGCAGGTGTACTGTTAATACAGAACAGATAACACAGTGTACAACTGAGTGTCTGAGTGATGTTTACCTCATGATTGTGTACAAATCAGCAGGTGTACTGTTAATACAGAACAGATAACATAGTGTACCTCTGAGTGTCTGAGTGATATTTACCTCATGATAGTGTACAAATCAGTAGGTGTACTGTTAATACAGAACAGATTACATATTGTACAACTGAGTGTCTGAGTGATGTTTACCTCATGATTGTGTACAAATCAGTAGATGTACTGTTAATACAGAACAGATAACATAGTGTACCTCTGAGTGTCTGAGTGATGTTAACCTCATGACTGTGTACAAATCAGCAGGTGTACTGTTAATACAGAACAAATTACATATTGTACAACTGAGTGTCTGAGTGATGTTTACCTCATGATTGTGTACAAATCAGCAGGTGTACTGTTAATACAGAAAAGATAACATAGTGTACAACTGAGTGTCTGAGTGATATTTACCTCATGATTGTGTACAAATCAGCAGGTGTACTGTTAATACAGAACAGATTACATATTGTACAACTGAGTGTCTGAGTGATGTTTACCTCATGATTGTGTACAAATCAGCAGGTGTACTGTTAATGCAGAACAGATTACATATTGTACAACTGAATGTCTGAGTGATGTTTACCTCATGATTGTGTACAAATCAGTAGGTGTACTGTTAATACAGAACAGATAACATAGTGTACCTCTGAGTGTCTGAGTGATGTTAACCTCATGACTGTGTACAAATCAGCAGGTGTACTGTTAATACAGAATTGATTACATATTGTACAACTGAGTGATGTTTACCTTGTGATTGTGTACAAATAAGTAGGTGTACTGTTAGAAAAGGATAGATAACATAGTGTACCCTTTAGTGAAATAAAAAGAAAGTAACTTGGAATATTGAAGTCATAATATTAGTCTGTATTTCTGTTACTATGTTTGTGGCATCATCAGGAAATATATATAGTAAATAATACATAGGTTTGTATACATGTAGCCGCGTAGGTGTACAATGCATGCACGTATAAAGACAAAACACTGTATGGTAAGTTAGCAGAAAGACAGGAGTGGTTGAGCGTGAGTGAGTGAGTGAGTGAGTGCTTGGGGTTTAACGTCGTACTCAATGGTTGAGCGTGAATGACATAATATGAAGCTGGTATTGCATGAGAAAGTACTGAGGAAAAGGGAATAGAATGTACAGCTGAAGACCCAGAGCTCTCTCTCTCTCTCTCTCTATATATATATATATGCAATATATATATATATATATATATATATATATATATATATATATATATATATATATATATATATATATATATATATATATGCAATGTCTCTTATACCAGCTTAATATTATGCAGTTCCTCGTATCTGTTTTTGTTTATTATTATTATTAATATGAAAGGGTAGAGGTGTAAGCCCATATATTTATAATTGTTGATCTACCTTTTTTCATCACTTAATATACGTTTTTCTTTCTTAGTCTTGAAATATTTAACTGCAGAAAATATTTACTGTGAATCCAGCAATTGATTACTACTAATAATTCTGATAGATTAAATAGCCTTTGCGGTTTTGTGGCAATGAAAGTCACTGGGTAAGTTATTTGTGATGAGTTACCTCCCTTACTACACAAACGGCTTCGGTACTCCACGAACGACAACAGGCCTACTACAGCTTCATAGTGAATTGTGTGTTCAAATGTGCCATAACTGACAACTAAAACCAATGACTGGATAGAGGAAGGTATTATTCTTGTTGTAGGTGATAAGTTTCGAACAAATTAGATCACTAAAAGTCTGTATTTTAACCCAGTATTTAGCCTTTGTCTTAGGGCTACCCGTCATTTAGTGACGGATCCTTGTCGAAGCTCAACTCTTTCATACTGGCTGAAAATGACTGAAATCTATGTATAAATTAAATTCGTGTCAGCAATATATGTCATTTTATTCCAAGAGATTGTGTTGAGAATTAAATATACAGTATGTGTACAGGTATTTAAACCTCAGTCTTACAGGGTGTGTTTATGGTTTTCTGTTGTTTATGCTGCATCTGTTGTGTTTTCGCAGAGCCGACGCTGAGATTCACAGAGACAGACGACAGTGAGCTGAGAATCACTGACAACGGCTGTGTGGTGAAGGGTGAGGGATTGTCCATGGTGTGGAGGTGGATGAGAGCTGTGACAGACGGGCGTTATCAGACGGGCAGGTACTACTGGGAGATACACATCACCTGTTCACATGACTGTTCCTGTCGTGTAGGAGTGACACAGGAGAGCTGTGATGTGAGTGAGGAGACAGACCCTGGCCGTAACTCCTGGTACATTGAGATGGTGTACAGTGATGATGAGGTCAGGTGTTATAGTGACTGTGCTGGTGAGGTCAAACCTGACTATCTACAGGACAGACGTTACACACGACCTCATCACCTGGGTGTGTACCTGGACTGTGATGACCACACACTGACAGTCCTGGACTGTGACAACAACCAGGTAATGTACACTGACAGTGGTGTTATCGTCACAGAGCCTCTAGTGCCATGGGTTGAGTTTGGCTGGTCTGGATCTGTGTCTGTGTCTGCTCGTCTGGTACCGGGTGACTCTGCAACTCTGCCTCCAGTTCTCTGTGATATGATAAGCACTTCCTGACCATCGGGTAATTATTCATTACATCTTTTCCATAATATTATAATTTGTTGAAATACACTGTTTTGTTAAGTCTTTTTTAAAAAAAGAAAAAAAAAATGATCAGTTTGTAGATGTTTTAGTTAATGTGAGCAGTGTGGCTAATTCAGTATGTATAGCTTCTTCTGCAAAGTGGTCAGTGATTTGTCACAAGCTTACAGCTTGGTGTAGTTATACACAGTCTATCTGACTTGTCCTGAACATCAATGTCAGTTTTCTTTCAGACAAAATACATGTAGATAATGACTGGGTAGTTTTATTTTTAGTGATGGTGACTTGTAAATCAGCATAATCAGGAGTGTCACTGAGCAAAACAGGTCAGAGTTTGTACTTGACAATACGTATAGTCAACATGTTACATGTAGTAGGATGTACATTTGTGACAAAAAATCTTGTAGAAATAAATAACCAATAATCTGTATATATAGAATAGTGCACTTACCACGTAACTAACCACAAAATTGGGTTACACTTTGTCAAGACTGCTCTTTTTTGGTGCACTGGTCTCTTGTACCTAACTTCGTGGAAACTTGCCGCAGTATTTCGCCCCACTGAAAAAAAAATATTTTGCCTCTCTCAGAACGCGAGTACCTCAATATCGGATCTAACTACCAAAAACAGCCTTTTTCCAAATAACTTTCTCAGAAAGTGGCTAAGGGTATAGAAAATTATTTTTCTTACCATGATCGGGCCAGTACGTCATAACCCATGAGTGGTTTCAGATTAAATCGTAAAAACGGACCAGATCAGATTGACGTTGTTGTTGCAGCGCGTTACACAAGATAATTCTGTTTTGAATTCCGGTCGACCCTATGTTGTCTGCATGATGAGGTTAATCCTATGCTGAACAAGAACTGTTTTAGGATGCCATTATCTTGAAAACATTGTCAGCTGTAAGTTTCTCCTTTCCTAAATGTTTCTCTATTTGTCAACTTTGCTTATTCAAACTTTGGCGTTCACAACAGTTTGTCATGATTTGGGCATAGTTTGAGTATGTGACATGTTTACAAGAGTAAATATTTTAAGCTGTTTATCAGATTTTTATCTTCAGTATAAACACATTGACATTTACTGGACTATTTGTGTTTATTAAATACCTCTACCACATTACTATGTAAACATTTTTTTTATGAATAAATACCCGTTGGCATTAATCCAAACTGCAATGAAAATGTGTTTAGAAAACACTTTTTTTTAGTGTGTACTCTACATCTTTAACCTTTTCAGCCTCTGAAATCTTTACTGGAATCTGTGCATACATTTATTAGGAAAATGATGCTAAAATAATTTGTTTCTGTCACTCAGTATGTAAACCTCATAAAAATGTGCCAGTTATTTCTCTACACTCCGTAGTTCTCTAACAATATTTCAGATATATGTATTGTGGATATAACCTTTTTTCCTTTAAATGACTTCTACATGTAAGTGCTGTGATATGACCTGTGACATGTATTATTGTATTCACTGTCCTCTAAGCATTATGCCCACATTATGATATTTTCTAATTTCTAAATACATGTATATACATTGATTATGTTGCATTTTATTTAGAATATAGTTTTTTTTTATTGCATGTGCTTAGCTTGATGAAATAATTAAAGTATCATTGTTGCGAATTTGATTACCAATCCAAAAAATAAAAAGTAAATAAGTACTTTTTTTGAGTTCCCATACATGTATTTTCAGTAAAACACTCAAGGTGTTGATGTAAAATCAGCTGGCAAATCATCTTTGATCTCTGAACTTTGCAAATGTGAAAGTCTGGCTTGTACATGATTTACTATAGGAAACGGCTTCATCCCCAGTATTGTTGCTGTAAAGATTATGAGGTCACTGCACCATTTCATCAGCTTTCTGTTATGTTGATGTCAGATGTTGTTGTATTCATGTATGATTCAGGGATATTTGGCCATTCTCTGTCTTTTGTGTTCCAGCTTCTGAAACATTTGGTTAATAAAAATAAGTGATTGTGTAATGTGTAATCGTCGTTTGAATGGTTGAATTACAGTGTCAATAAAATGTAGTAATACACACTTAAATCATGCACAATATGTAGCATTTTTACACAGTTTTACGTACACCAATTTCACACTCAACATGATCAAGTTACCTGATGTGTATCTTCTCAGTAGTGCTGGGTTTCCTCTCATTTTACCTGATGTGTATCTTCAGCTGTGATGGGTTTCCTGTCTGACTGATACATCGTGCGAATGTTACCTGATGTGTATCTTCCCAGGTGTGGTGGATTTCCTGCCTCTCTGACACTAGGTCCACATATGACGTGATGTGTAACTTCGGAGGAGAGTTGGTTTTCCCCTTTCTCTAATACCGGGTACATACATTATACATGATGTGTAACTTTTCAGGAGAGCTGGTTTTCCCTCTCACTAATACCAGGTCCACACATTACCTGATGTGTGGCTTCTCAGGAGAGCTGGTTTTCCTCTCTCTCTAATACCGGGTCCACACATTACCTGATGTGTAACTTCTCAGGAGAGCTGGTTTTCCCCTCTATTGAAGGGTCCAAACATTATTTGATGTGTAACAACTCAGGAGAGTTGGTTTTCCCCTCTCATTAGGCTTGAAGCATATTGGAGGCTGGGTTTTATAGTCGCTAACTTAACATAAAGAAGGCCAAGTCCAGCTCATGCTGGCTTCCTCTCTGGTCCTACATGTGCGGGGAATGGTATACCAGCAACCTGCGGATGGTCGTATCAATGAAACATCATTGAGTGCGGCGTAAAACGCCAACCAAATATATTTGTTTAAAGAAGGCTCCTTATTAACTCTCTACCGGTGAGGGTCTGAAAGCATCAAGGCTGGGCTTCAAACTCTTGTGATGGACAGAATTCAACATTTTAACTCACGATTTCCTGGCGGAATCGTAACTGATAGATAGTGCGTGTAGGCTACTGCCTCACTTCTTATGTGCGGGGAGACGATGAATTTAGTTAACCTACGACTCTTTCCATGTGTAGGATGATATGATTTCTTGATGGAATGAAGACATGATGGGCGCCAGGTGACGAGGTGTTGAGGTAACAAGCTACAAAATCAGGAAAAACGAAGTTCGTTAAGTATTTATGTTACATAGTTAGAAGCTGTGAATCAAGATAAAATAATAAATACAATAAATACAGCCTACCTGGTGGTAGATGTATGTATATCATTACACACCACAGCAGCTCGTAAAAATCATTACTTTTAAAGGTTTATCAATTAGGGGAGTGGGTTCTAACGGACTAGCTAACTCTGGAGGATCAGGTGCGAGTCTCAGTAGATCCATGGATAGTGTACAAATCATCATGTTATAATAGCCGACGTAAACTCTCATTATAAATATAGTCAGGAACCTCACATGTAGATGGTTGTGCCAGTAGGTGTAAAATGCTCTCCAGAGAAAAGTCCGTTTTGGTCCCATGAGATACTCTGCACCGGCATTACGCTTTTTACTCTTTTAGTTTAAATGAGGTTAACAAACGATTTCCAACACACATCATGTAATATTCAGAGCCAAGAATGATACAGATAACTGTGCAACAGCTATGGTAAACTCACACATGTATGCCGGTGTGAAAAAGGCACAAGTATCAATCTTTTCACTTCTATATACAGTGTTTTCCATAAACTTTTTCAAATTTAATTAGCAGATGAATTTTAGCTAAAAAGCATACTTGATATTAACGTGTAAGACAAAGGTTGTTGGAAAGAATTAGAAAGACTTCAGCCGACAGTAAATTCAAACTGTTGTTTTACAAGAGTTGCCTGCATTTACATGTACGAAATCGTACAAGTGTGAGGAAGGACACCTGAACTCTATCCCAGGCTGGAGTTGAAAAGCGTTTACTTGTCTCAGATGTGTAACTTAGGTTTTAACCCATTAATATGTAGGCAGATATAAAGGTTGAATTTTGATTACATTTATTTTAGTTAAAAGCTAAAATATATAATAAGCCCTGATATGAATTCCAATTGTGCCATGACATTCATATATGATTCATTATTAATATGATGCATTTTGCTGAAAAAGGTATATTTTCAACACTCATACATATATTAAATAAAAATAAAAAGTCGGGGCAAGTAGATAATTTAAACATATCTGTAGATACTTAAAATATGTATATCTGTCTAAATAGCAATATGCAACTGTAAATGAATTATACAAGGACCACGTGATCAGCAAGGTCAGAGGTTGCAGTACCCTAGGTGGCTATAAACTCCTTTGTTAACTGTGACAAATGCAGATATTTCAGATACTTACCTTTTCTTTTATTTTCTTTTATCTGTACTGGTTTTTGTTAAATAAAATGTTTCCATACTGTGGTTAAGCAGCTTGCTATGCACTAATATAAAATAGAAGCGATAAATGAGGACTGTTCCATAGTTTATTAGGGTTCCAATGGTTGAATACATTACACTTGTTAAGTCTTTGTTGTTCGTTTTAGTACATGCAGTGAATGTGGAAGAGTTTAAATTTTAGAACCAGAGGTCAAATTAGAATATCTGCGTCCCACGTTTAAAATATTCATGAAATGTTGTGTTTTCTTGTGGTCTTCTCGGTATTTTGGCGTATAGTTTATGACATGTTTTCAGCTTGGATAATTTTACAACTTTAATGAGGAAAATAATATATAAAGGGCTGGAAGTTTAATTTGTTATCGTAATCTACCATTTCATGCTCCTGTGAAAGTGTACATGATACACGCTTTATACGTTTGAACCATCATACATCATATACCTTTAAATAAATAATGGGTTTCTCCATGTTTCTTCTGATTTTGCTATGATTGTTGTTTTAAAATTGGTATCTATTCTTTGATAGACTAGAGAGAGTTTACCTAAATTACGGTATTTAATTGATTATTTGAGGTAATGGGGCAAAATGGACTGTGACTGTGGTCCGTTTTGCCCCAGGTGGTTAATTTTCTTGTGCAACTTTGCAAGGAAAGACACCCACAAAATCTATGAGAACTAGGATAAAACCAGGCTTACCATAGATCACAGGTCATCAAAATTTTGCCCGGCCCCTTGGGAACCTCTTTGTCGACATTTATTGTCCATAGTAACGTTTATGTGCTGCAAATAGCTATATCTATCATTAGAAATGACCATAAAAACGGTACGACAAATGGCATTAAATTTGACATAAAAGTCGGTTTTGTCCCGTGGGTCCGTTATGTCCGAAACACGTGCTCATAGAACTCACGTCACTTTTCCAAAACTGACGCTATCACAAACAATATGTCATGATTAGATATTTACAGATTACAATTACAGATATATCAGAACGTTATTTAAATACACTGGTGCATAACAACGGAGAAAGCTATTGGACTCATTACAAATTTGACGAGAACACATTCAAGTTCGATTTCAACAACAAAATCTACAGCCCTCATCAGCAAATATCTCTCAAATAGATGTACACAGTTCCGTGTTATGAAGACGACGGAAGTTAGTTTCAATTATGTTTAAAGTCACCTCACATTGGAGGGGGAATCTGTCGAGATTCGAGCCTGTAACAAGAGTTAAAGGATAAACGATTTTGCTGTCAACAAACTGCCTGCAGTAATAATGTTCATGTCAAGAATATAGTTCTATCTTCAATGCATTATAACCATCTAATTGTTACAGCTGGGTGCCTTAACTCCTTGACTGAAGCATGCATGTTTGCTGTGTTCACATGAATGGGTTGGCAGCTGGTTAATGGGGATCTGCGGAGTTGTATGTTTTTGTAATGCTTGTTCAATTCTTGGCACAGGCTACTGTTCCTGGGTGTGAAGAATGTAGATATATATAAAGAGATCTGGTTGTTTTTCTGTCATGCTTTGAAACTATTTTGACCTGACATTTCATAGACTTGCACAGTGGGGGAGATCATAATGGAGACTTACAACATGTGTGTACGCGCAATATTTGAGTCGTACGTTCTAGTCTTTTGCGTCTATACACACTTACTTCAGTGGAGTTCCTACTATGCCTATGTTGTTAGGATTGGTAGCTTCCAGACTTGGGGTTAGTGAACTGAAGTTACTACTTTGAGGATTGAAACGTTTCCCTTCGCCTTTTTCTCACAGTCAGAAAATCTAATTTGTTACTGGTTAGTTTGGCTAAGTTTGACCCTAGCAAAGAGCTAGTCTTGCAGAAAGTGCATATGAGCGACGATTATGTAGTGTTTTTTTATGAAGAGGTCTAAAACTGTTCAGTTTTGTTAGCAGGAGTTAAAGTTTCCCCTGATTGCAATACCGGGATCTGCTTTATGTTTGGTAACTGCCTTCAAGACTATGTCTATGTGCAGTTGTGGCGATCTTGATACGACTCTATTTTCTTTGCCTCATAAGAATACAATTCGTCCTGTTACGCATATGTCGTGTCTGTGTGTTCTACGTCGGTGTTTGTCTGCAACTGGGTATAATGCTAGCCTATTTTCTGGGCGTCATTTTCAGAAGGGTGGTGCGTCGTACGCATTTCAGGCTCAGGTTTCAGGTGAAGTCATACAGATGTCAGGAGACAGGGCTAGGAGACAGGGCTAATGGGGGGTGGTTGGTGGAAGTCACTTTGTCCTGAAAAGAGCATTGGAAGGGATGGAAGTCGCTTTGTTTGATCTGAGAACAGCATTGATTGGTATGGAAGCCACTTTGTCTGTCCTTGAAAGAGCATTGGGGGAATTGAAGCCGCTTTGTCTAACCTGGAAAGTGTATTTGTATGTTTGTATTTACTGGTTTCTCTAACATTTCATTTTCAGTGTTAACTTTAGAAAATAAGGGTTCATATATGTGAAGAGATATCCGAGCCGTACCTTATATAATATTCAATTGACTTGCGCGGGTCTAGTCTCAAGATTCAGAAATGAGATAGAGTAGCTACCCCACGATCAATGTGTGAGACGTCAACCATACGAGACAAGTATATTGACTTTAATGAATACATGTACTTCTTTTAAGTCCACCTAACAGAGCCTTGTGTTATGAAGTTTATTTTCGTTATATGGTGAGTTACAATGGATGCCCACTATGAAAGAAAAAATCTGCCAAACTGTGTGCCCAATACCACTATATGTAACAAATAATTTTATTGGTTTCAGAAGAAGCCTTCCGATATAATATGCCTGTTTGTACATGTATATAATGACAGTTTATTTGAAGAGTCTTCTAGGATGTTATCGCTTTCACGTTGTCAAGTCTGACCGCTTGTTATAAAGCTAGGAGGGTAAACAAAGCAAGAAATATTTTTTCTTTGGTTTGCCCAAATGTGCCTATTTATCACAAATATAGACTAATTTCCAGCGGCTTTTCTCAAAGAGCTTGTACATTAGTTCGATGTTTCCATGGTAGTAACAATCAACATGGCCGACACGTAGGCACATGTGGAATATTACCTTGGACTGCTGTTTTGTAACGATGGTTAAAAACGCGTCTCTGGATGACCGCTTATCTGGGTGAGTACCGCAACTTCAGCATTTTGTGTCATGATCATGGAGGGTTCTATTATTCCAGCTCCCTCGCTGGCTGGTTTCTTCAATTCAGTTCTCTTCATTCATTCATTTTATTAGCTTACAAGGAATAAAATAGAAAAAGAAAGAAAAACAATGATACATCTGGATAATCAACAAGAAAAGGGACATTCCATCTACAACAAAATTTGCTAAATTACTCAGTTCTCCTTTAACGGTGGGTTGGAGACGGTATCTTACTTTATATACACCTGGCTTTAGCCAAATATCCTCCCAAGATTGGACGTAACTTTAATTGTTTTGAATTTGGGCATTCCATTATGAAATGGTACTCATTACCAACACTGCTAGTATCACACTTCGTAAATCAACGACCATTTCTGTTGTATTGTACCAATGACCTGTCTCTATGGGGAGTCTATTGTTACTTGTGGTAAATGTAGCAAGACCTTTGCAAGTCTTTGGATTTAACACTGACATATATAGTCCACATGTAATATTCATATCTCTATTTCCGTATGTAACCAAATCCAGATTCACACAAGATATTTTCGACCAATGATGACGATATAAAATGACACACACTGGGTAAGGAGTACCTCACTTGATAGCTAAAGGTGGAGAAAATATAAACCCCACATAAAGTTCAGATGAAAGTGTGCCAAAAGTTAGTCGTAAATTCATATACTGGCAACATAAGTTCTTCACTAGTTCTAATGTACTGAGTTATTACAATCAAAAAATAATCTGTTCAATTTAACAAGAAGTCTGAGTGATGCTAGATTGCATTCTCTTATTATAGCACAGCATTGTGTAATATTTAACATAGTACTCGGTTTGTCTTATACAATCGTTATGTTGAATTAATAGACAATTTGTGTTATATTTAAAGGCAGAGAAAACAAAGAAAGTTCAGATGAAAGCGTGCCAAAACCTAGTCTTTTTGTAAAGAGAAAGACACGTGAAAATGATTCTTGTATGGTGAGTATTTGGAACCACTTTTTGGTAGATATAGTGTTTGTGTAATAATGCTATAAACCAGGAAGTAAGACATGTTTAATGATATATTTGCCCTAGAATTGGTCTTTTCGGCGAATAAACGTGGTCAGAATGGATTTTGATCATATTTGTAAGTTAAATATATTCATAAATATTATCATAATTCAAATTAAATACCTATGTTTGAATATAAACAACAAAATTTAAAAATTACAAATCCTTCTTTTTAATATCATTATGCAACAATGATAAACAGCCAAATTTGATCCCAAATACTTACCATACAAAATATTTTCAGATACCCTTTTCTTGTAAAAAAATTCCCCCAAAATTTAAAGGCCATATTTGCAAATAAGTTTTCACGCTCTTTCATGTGAATTAGGTATCACTTTTACATTTTGTTCTCCTTTAAAGGAAATACCTCTATAAATCAAAGTAGTTTTCACTAAATAGACCACTTAAAAGAATGTAAAAATATATTTTCATTTTTTAAATATATTTTTGTGTAAAGAGTTAAAGGCGTTCAAACGTTCGAATTCTGAGGGGAGCTTTTTGGACCATATTATCAGAGTTTAGGAACTTTTACGTCACAGGAAGTGAAAAAATCTGAAAGAATAAATGAAAGAAATTTTACGCATAATTTTCATTTGTCTTTGTGATGAACCATACTTCATATTTTAGTTTCTTTCAGTATGGCATCTTACTTCCTCGTCCTTCCGCAGTTCGTAATTAAACAAGCAACCTTGCGCTCGTAAAGTCGGATATACGATGGAAAGACACCAAGTTTCCCATAAATAGTATAGTCTGCAGTTCAAGATTTAAATTGATAATTTATTCAGAAAAACCTTCGATTAAGATTAAAGATTTCAATCCACAAACTGTACAGCCTTGAAAAAGATTAGTTGGATAGTCTTATTAAAGAGGTAATTTGTAGATCAATAAAAATCGATAAGGAAGTCATATTTTATGTAAGAGCTTTTGACAACTGGATAATTAGCTGTTTCCCGATATTAATGTATCATCCAGTACACTTAATCACAGTACCGGGATCCACAACATCTTTCCATATCTACATACATTCTAATGCCGAGCGTGACAAAATAAAATCGTCCAGATCTTCAGATTTACAGAAAACAATATCGGTGACAATTTGTCACCTTGTCCGACGCGAACTTGGCAAATAAAATAATTGCTTCTGTTTGTTTTTTTTCATCTGATATGCACCATTTAATTGAGCAATACATGTTTGTGATCAGTCAAACATTTCGTATTTGCATAGTTTATCTCACAATCCATCTCTCTAAACTTCATTAAATGCTTTCGGAAAATAAATAAATGTACTATAAAACTTTTCTTGTAACTAAGAAAAAAAATTATAATAATGTTTAAAACAAAATATTGTCCAAAGTAGAATATTGTTTTTTGAAGCCACACTGTGCCTCTAAAAATACTGTGAATTTTTTATAAAATAGACAGAGTATTTTATTAATAATTGCTGTAGACATATAACCCATACAGCTTAAAATTGTCGCAGGGTGATAATTATGTGGATCAGCTAGGTCGCCCTTGTTTTTATAAATCGGTCTGACAATCCCAATTATCCAACTTTCAGATATAACTCCGGCATCAAACATAATTAAATGACATAATTTCTTGACTAGTTCTAATGCAATGAGTTATTACAGTCAAAAAATAATGTGTTAAATTTAACAGCAGTCTGTTGTCTGAGTGATGCTAGAATGTATTCTATTATTATCGTACAGTTGTCTGATAGAATCGTTATGTTGTGTTAAATAGACCATTTGTGTTATATTTAAAGCCGGAGAAAACAACAAAGTTCGGATGAAAGCGTGCCAAAGGTTAGTCGTAAATGTAACACATGTTTAGTAAATATATTTGCACCAGAATTTGGTACTTTGGTCTACCAAATGTGTTCAACCCGGATTTCATCATATTTATATGTTTAATATATTCATAAATATTATCATAATTCAGACTGAATGCATATGTTTGTATAAAAAGAAAATAATTGACATGCCAAAGAATTCATTAGACATGCATCACATCATTATTTAGAACATTATTATACAACAACGATAAATACCAAAAGGTGGTACTAAATACTCACTAGATATTAAACATATTTGTATTGCAGAGTAAGTTTACAAATTTATAACCTCAGTTATTCCCTCTACCGAGCTGTTTTGAAAATATCTGCCTTTCGACACCTATACTGTTTAGAAACTGCGCCGCTAACACAAAAGATGCATTATTACTATCTAACACAGTATTATCAGTCAACAAGACCTCTGTTTCAATGTAGTCATTCATCATAGCAAATATATAGCGAAAGTTGAAATCTCCCATCAACTACATTCGTTTAAAGCTAGGTCCGGTGCGTGTGATGTCATCTTGTAGTTCTTTAAAACAATGTTCGGCATTGCCTGATCTTATAAGAACTCCAATGGCAGATTGTCCACTTTTTTGGCATGATGGTTTTGGTAACATAACATAATCTGAGATAGATGTTATATCAGTGCCACTTTATCGTGTTCCCAACATGGTGAAATGACCCCCGAACTTCTCAACTATGCGGTCGCTGTGAGATCAAATCCAGCTCACGCTGGCTTCCTCTCTGATCGTACGTGGAAAGGCCTGTTATCAACATGCGAATCGCCCCGAGTTCTGCCCGGTTTCCTCCTACCATTATGCTGGCCTCCGTCGAATAAGTGAAAATTCTGCAGTATGGCGTAAAACGCCGAACAAATAAATAAACCGCTTAATCGTGTTTCAATAATAAAAACATCACCAGACTGGAGGATAAATAAGCCAGGTGCCAGTAACTTAGACGTCAGTCACAACACATTATCTGTTCACACTTTAAAATCTTTCAGCTTACGGCCATCATCACAGGTTAGAGTAAAAGTATATGCACCACTCAGGTCATCCTCTACAATGACTCTGTAGGAAGACCTGCGTCGGGTCATGTCAAAGACTTAAAAATAGTACTTACATCTGCTGCCTTGCCAACTGTTCAGCACTGAAAGGTTGGAGAAAAGTAGCAGGAGTGGTTGGCCTGGTGTCAGTATAATGTGACTGGGTGGGGTATCATATCTGGTGTCTTCGGCATGACACTTCAGTGACGACAGCCCTTTGGCGGCATGAACTCGCCCTGCAACAAGAAGGCACAATATATGTACACACACCTAATGACTGCGCGTCGTCCTAGGACTGAAAAATTGTTAAGTACCACGTTAAATTCTGAGCATACATAAATACATATTAAAAGTATTGTGTGTCAACATCCATCTGGAGATGGGCAGCAACGGTAGACTGGTTGAGACGGGACAGGCAAAACAGGCATTGCCGAAAAGGTTCTGCTGAACAGGTAGTGCTGAACAGGTACTTCTGAACAGGCATTGTTGAACCATTGTGCAAATGGTTGTCAATATAAAGCCTATCCAATAAAAGGCAGGCTAAGTGGCCCTGCTGTTTGATCTATCTGATGATCGGGTCGAGGTGTTAGTTTATTATTTCCATTGGATAGTGCTTATTAATGCTGAAATAGTTATCCAACCAACATTCCTCGATCAAACTTTTGTCGCAAAATTTTACGGCTTTTAAGTTTTTAAAGTTTTGCAACGATTGGCCTAGTACTATAGTCTACTTCTTTTAGAGAGTCCCTATATTCAACTGTCTGTAAAATCATTCATACTCGGTACGAAATTTGCTTTCAGTCAGTGACACGTAACAACCAAAGCTCTACACATGGATATGTTTTAAGTTCATATTCTTGCTAGGAAAATGAAGGTAAAACACTTTTTCTAATTTATACTGTTAAAGTTCATCAGCTCGGCTTCGACGGAAAGAACTAATTGCCTCGGGTGACGTCATAAGTATTCAAAAACCAGTGGCACATTGGAGATATTTGAAATCGTTCGCACGTGTTAATACAATATAACCTCACGGCTATGATCTCACGGCAGTATAGTTTTAGAGATGGATTTCAGTAAATTAAAGCGATCCTGTTATTCGCAGACAGTAGTGCTGGCTGTGTTATTGTAGGTTTTTTTTCTAACCGCTGGTTGATGCAGCCATTGTAAAACCAATTGCTCTCCACACCCATTGTTCAGCATGCAACTTGTTTTTGAATAATTGTGATCTGAGGCAATGCGTTCTTGCCGCCGAAAATTAGCAGATGGAGTTTAACATTATCAAATAGAAAAAGTATTCCAACTGCAATTTCTTTGTAAAAACACTGGACGTCCAACTTCACAATATGTAGAGTTCGGGTTGTTACACTGACTAAAGGCAAATTTCGATTTTATAGACAAATGAATATAGGCAACTCTCTCAAAGATATAGACTATAGATCTCCCAGGATTTCCTGGTCTCATCAAGTCCATGGCTATGTGATTGTGTACTAATATCAAGCTCTTTTACACTGTCTGCCACATACCCACTTCTATCTATGTCACTTCAAGATCGACATCTCACCTTCTCTATCGATGAACCGTTTTTCCAGACGGTCCGAAAGCTTTCATCCTGCCCTACAGCCTGTCGCCATCAGGTTCAGGGCAGAGGTTAATCTGCATAGGTGTCATAAAAATGAAAAATAAATAAATAAATGAAAAACGGCTAAAGAGAAACAAAGACAAAGACCAATAAAATACTAGTAACTCCAACTGTTTTCCACACAGAGTTATAATTCTTGGTGGATATACGGATACACAATTGACAAAGTGTCGCAACTCACGCTTGTACATTTTGGCGGTTGTCATGGTAGCCCCTTACGTATCATCCACACCCATGAAGATTCCCCTCATCGGTTATACTCACCACAATACTGCTGGTAATCCTCTATACATTTTAAAGAAATGCATTTGTTGGGGCGTATGTTGTGTTCACCTGAACTCTTGTTAGTGATGGTGGCATGTAAATCAACATAATCGGGAGTGTCACTGAGCAATAGAGATCACCATTTATACATGAAAATACATATAGTGAAGATGGAGCACCTGTGACTTCGATAGGGTATGTTTTGGTTCAGAATCCCGATATCTAAAATCAGCTAGCAAATCATCTTTGATTTCTGAACTTGTTCCTGATTTACATTAAGAAGTGGCTCTATATCACCAGTACTCTAGCTATGATAATCTCTGATCAAGATTACATGTTGTACACAAGTGCACTGTTCTGTTTCAACTGCTTGCTGTTATTTTGAATTCAGATGTTGTTGTGTTCATATATGACTGACTCGGTGATATTTTCCCCATTGTCTCTCCCCTGTGTTCGAACTTCTGAAACACATGCTCATTAAATGATTGTGTAGTAATTCTTTATAGTGTCTTAAAACAATGCACCTTATATAGCAGTTTTACGTATAGAAGTTTCACATTTAACTAGTTCAAGTTACCTGATGGGTATCTTCTTGGTAGTGCTGGCTCTCCTCTCTGTCTGATATCTGGTAATAATATTCCCTAGTGTATCTTCTCAAGTGTGGTGAGTTTCCTCTTTGTGTGATACTTGGTCCACATATTACCTAATGTGCCTTCTCAGGCGTGCCGTGTTTCTTCTTTGTCTGATGGTCGGTCGACAAATTACCTGATGTGTATCTTCTCAGGTGTGCGGTGTTTCATCCCTGTCATATAACTGGTGTACATATTAACTTATGTGTAACTTTTCAGGTGCGGTTGGTTTCCTTTGCCTGATACCTCGTCCACACATTACCTGATGCGTATCGTCTCAGTTCTAAAGGGTTTACAATCTATCTGAAGCTTCGTCTACATATTCCCTTAAAGCAGTTTTACTTATACCAATTTCAGATTTAACTAGTTCAAGTTACCTGATGGGTATATACACGTATATTCAGGGTATATTCAGGTGTGCCGTGTTTCCGCCTTGCCTGATACTTAGTCCACATATTCCCTTATGTGTAACTTCTAAGGTGTAGTTTATTTCTTCTCTGTGTTTGATACCTTGTCAATGTATAATCTGATGTGTATCTTCTCAGTTGTTATGGATTTCATCCCTGTCTAATACTCCGTCCACATATTACCTGATGTGTATCTTCTTAGGTGTGCCGTGTTTCCTGATTGTCTGATACCTGTTTAAATATTCTCAAATGCCTATTTTCTCAGCTGTGGTGGTTTCCTCTGTCTGATATTTGGTCCACCTATTCCGTAATATGTAACTTCTCAGCTATGGTGGTTTCCTCTGTCTGATATTTGGTCCACCTATTCCGTAATATGTAACTTCTCAGCTATGGTAGGTATCCTCTGTCTGATATTTGATCCACATATTTCGTAATATGTAACTTCTCAGCTGTGGTGGTTTCCTCTGTCTGATATTTGGTCCACCTATTCCGTAATATGTAACTTCTCAGCTGTGGTGGTTTCCTCTGTCTGATATTTGGTCCACCTATTCCGTAATATGTAACTTCTCAGCTGTGGTGGTTTCCTCTGTCTGATATTTGGTCCCCCTATTCCGTAATATGTAACTTCTCAGCTATGGTAGGTATCCTCTGTCTGATATTTGATCCACATATTCCGTAATATGTAACTTCTCAGCTGTGGGGGTTTCCTCTGTCTGATATTGGTCCACCTATTCCGTAATATGTAACTTCTCAGCTGTGCTGTGTTTCCTCTGTGTCTAATACATTGTCCATCCATTTCCTGATGTTTATCTTCTTAGGTGTGCCGTGTTTCCTGATTGTCTGATACCTGTTTAAATATTCTCAAATGCGTTTTTCTCAGCTGTGGTGGGTTTCCTCTGTCTGATACTTGATCCACATATTCCGTAATATGTAACTACTCAGCTGTGGTGGTTTCCTCTGTCTGATATTTGGTCCCCCTATTCCGTAATATGTAACTTCTCAGCTATGGTAGGTATCCTCTGTCTGATATTTGATCCACATATTCCGTAATATGTAACTTCTCAGTTGTGGTGGTTTCCTCTGTCTGATATTGGTCCACCTATTCCGTAATATGTAACTTCTCAGCTGTGCTGTGTTTCCTCTGTGTCTAATACCTTGTCCATCCATTTCCTGATGTGTATCTTCTCACCTATGTGTGTTTTCTCTCTGGCACCTGGCATGAATATTCTCTGATGTGTATCTTCTCAGGTATAAACTGTGTTTCCTACCTATCAGATAAATTGTCCATCTATTACCTGATGTGTACCTTCTCGGTTGTAGTAGGTCTCCTCTCTGTCTGATATCTGGTAATAATATTCCCTAGTGTATCTTCTCAAGTGTGGTGAGTTTCCTCTTTGTGTGATACTTGGTCCACATATTACCTAATGTGCCTTCTCAGGCGTGCCGTGTTTCTTCTTTGTCTGATGGTCGGTCGACAAATTACCTGATGTGTATCTTCTCAGGTGTGCGGTGTTTCATCCCTGTCATATAACTGGTGTACATATTAACTTATGTGTAACTTTTCAGGTGCGGTTGGTTTCCTTTGCCTGATACCTCGTCCACACATTACCTGATGCGTATCGTCTCAGTTCTAAAGGGTTTACAATCTATCTGAAGCTTCGTCTACATATTCCCTTAAAGCAGTTTTACTTATACCAATTTCAGATTTAACTAGTTCAAGTTACCTGATGGGTATATACACGTATATTCAGGGTATATTCAGGTGTGCCGTGTTTCCGCCTTGCCTGATACTTAGTCCACATATTCCCTTATGTGTAACTTCTAAGGTGTAGTTTATTTCTTCTCTGTGTTTGATACCTTGTCAATGTATAATCTGATGTGTATCTTCTCAGTTGTTATGGATTTCATCCCTGTCTAATACTCCGTCCACATATTACCTGATGTGTATCTTCTTAGGTGTGCCGTGTTTCCTGATTGTCTGATACCTGTTTAAATATTCTCAAATGCCTATTTTCTCAGCTGTGGTGGTTTCCTCTGTCTGATATTTGGTCCACCTATTCCGTAATATGTAACTTCTCAGCTATGGTGGTTTCCTCTGTCTGATATTTGGTCCACCTATTCCGTAATATGTAACTTCTCAGCTATGGTAGGTATCCTCTGTCTGATATTTGATCCACATATTTCGTAATATGTAACTTCTCAGCTGTGGTGGTTTCCTCTGTCTGATATTTGGTCCACCTATTCCGTAATATGTAACTTCTCAGCTGTGGTGGTTTCCTCTGTCTGATATTTGGTCCACCTATTCCGTAATATGTAACTTCTCAGCTGTGGTGGTTTCCTCTGTCTGATATTTGGTCCCCCTATTCCGTAATATGTAACTTCTCAGCTATGGTAGGTATCCTCTGTCTGATATTTGATCCACATATTCCGTAATATGTAACTTCTCAGCTGTGGGGGTTTCCTCTGTCTGATATTGGTCCACCTATTCCGTAATATGTAACTTCTCAGCTGTGCTGTGTTTCCTCTGTGTCTAATACATTGTCCATCCATTTCCTGATGTTTATCTTCTTAGGTGTGCCGTGTTTCCTGATTGTCTGATACCTGTTTAAATATTCTCAAATGCGTTTTTCTCAGCTGTGGTGGGTTTCCTCTGTCTGATACTTGATCCACATATTCCGTAATATGTAACTACTCAGCTGTGGTGGTTTCCTCTGTCTGATATTTGGTCCCCCTATTCCGTAATATGTAACTTCTCAGCTATGGTAGGTATCCTCTGTCTGATATTTGATCCACATATTCCGTAATATGTAACTTCTCAGTTGTGGTGGTTTCCTCTGTCTGATATTGGTCCACCTATTCCGTAATATGTAACTTCTCAGCTGTGCTGTGTTTCCTCTGTGTCTAATACCTTGTCCATCCATTTCCTGATGTGTATCTTCTCACCTATGTGTGTTTTCTCTCTGGCACCTGGCATGAATATTCTCTGATGTGTATCTTCTCAGGTATAAACTGTGTTTCCTACCTATCAGATAAATTGTCCATCTATTACCTGATGTGTACCTTCTCGGTTGTAGTAGGTCTCCTCTCTGTCTGATGCCATGTCCATATATTCCCTGATGTGTTTGTTCTCACCTGTGGTGGGTTTCCTCTCTGTCTGACACTTGTTCCTCACAGTACATAATGTGCAACTTTTCATGAAAACTGGTTTGGTCTCAGTCTAATACAAGGTCCAGACATTACATGAAGGGTAACTTCTTACGAGAGCTGGTTTTCCTGTCTGTCTCTGTCCCTGGTTCTCCCATTAGGTAATGTTTAACTTGTCAGGAGAGATGGTTTTTCTCTCAGAGGAGATCCACACATTACATGATGTGTAACTTCTCAGGAGAGCTTTTTTTCCTCTATCTAATACGGGGTCCTCACATTACATTTTCTTCTTGTTATCTCCCAACGTGTGCTGTGATCCTCTCTGGCTGTCACCTGATCCACATATTACAGGGTATTCATCTTCTCTGGTGTGGTGCATTTCCTGTCTCTCTGATACCTGGTCCACATATGACCTGATATGTATCTTCTCAGGTGAGGACAGTTTCTTTTCTGTCTCTTTTCGGGCCCACATGTTATATGAGGTGAATCTTCTCGGGTGTGCTTTACTTCCACTCCGTCTAATTCCTCACATATTACCTTGTACACTTTCTCACGTGTGCTGGGTTTCCTCTCTGCCCATTGCGTGGTACACACATTATCTGATGCGTATCTTCTGACGTGTGTTGGGTTTCCTCTGTGCCCGGGGCCTGATCCACAAACTACCATGTGTATTTTCTCAGGTGTGGTGGATATCCTCCGTATTTAATATTTATTTACTTATTTGATTGGTGTTTTACGCCGTACTCAAGAATATTTTACTTATACGACGGCGACCAGCATTATGGTGGGTGGAAACGGGGCACAGTCCTGGAGAAACCCACGACCATCCGCAGGTTGCTGAAAGACCTTCCCACTCAAGGCCGGAGAGGAAGCAGCATGAGCTGGACTTGAACTCACAGCGACTGCATTGGTCAGAGACGCCTAGGTCATTACGCTACACTAGCGCGCTAACCAACTGAGCCACGAGGGCCCCTCTGTGTTTAGTACGTGGTACATGTCAACAATTCGTTGCATTATCCCGTAATGCTAAACGTGAGGCAAGGGAGATATAACTTTAACTTTTAATGTTCTAGGCGTGACCCGAACCAGGACTAACCCTGGATCTATCGTCCCGAAGGGGAAGAAATGTGGCAACTGTCATCATTTTAGCACGAACACATATTGTAGCCTGAATTAAACACTACGGTAATGTGTAAACTGTTGGTCATCAACAACAAAATGATCTCCATAAAAAAGTAAAGACGTTTTCAGCTAATCAACCTAGACGCTGTCATCCATGTATTTGTGGTATGACTTACTGCCTTATGACTGCCAGCTTCCAAATGTCATTTAAACATGTTAATGTTTAGGTAAATGGTAAATTGCCTGAGATTTTCTTGGTGGCAGAAATCAGACAGACAATAACTGTGGGCCAATATGCGCCATGGGTCACAAAGAAGCTATAACAAATCTCATCAACTGTCAGAATCGTTCAATAAAACACAATGTTCAGACACATAAAATATTTGGGGATTGTGCAGACTAGCCATTTTAACTGTCAAGTTAATGCCAAGTGTTGGGAGATTACTGACTTTCAAAAACTGGCACAGCCTTTATAATGGGTTGCTAAAGAATGTATGTCGTTTGTAGAAGATACGTAAGTTGGAAAATGTTACAAAGTAACTGAATGTGATTGATTTTTATTATTTAGATCCCTCGGTCTACAAACTTTTATAACCTGTTTGTTAAAGAAAAAAATACTGTAACACCGCCATACTGTATCATCATTAGAAAGGCGGTTTTATGACAGAAGATAAAAAAGCATGTATATGGGTGAAGAGAAACAAATTAATCTAAATCTAAGAGTAAACTTAAATATTAAAGATGTTTAAAATCGAATATATCTTTCCTGCTTTGTCAGTGATTGATACTTCATATTTAAAGACTTTATGTGATTAGCTCATAACACTAAGTACAAAATTATATTTATTGGCGGAAGCCTATACTAGAGGAAACTGAGTAACTGCACACGTTAGACTGTTACAGATACGTGTATAACATCATGACTCCAACACAAATGACTATGTGACTGTGACAATAGTAATACGCAGTAACACAACAAACAATAGTACTTTCTTGTAGATGTATGTTGGATGTGTTTTGTGTTCACTGTGGGTTTCTTGTACATGTAAGATGGATGTGTTTTATGTCCATTGTGACTTCCTTGTACATGTGAGTTGGATGTGTTTTGTGTTCACTATGGGTTTCTTGTACATGTGTGTCAGATGTGTTTTGTGTTCACTGTGGGTTTCTTGTACATGTAGGTTGGATGTGTTTTATGTCCACTGTGACTTTCTTGTACATGTGAGTTGGATGTGTTTTGTGTTCACTATGAGTTTCTTGTACATGTGTGTCAGATGTGTTTTGTGTTCACTATGGGTTTCTTGTACATGTAAGTTGGATGTGTTTTGTGTTCACTATGGGTTTCTTGTACATGTAAGTTGGATGTGTTTTGTGTTGACTATGGGTTTCTTGTGCATGTAAGTTGGATGTGTTTTGTGTTTACTGTGGGTTTCTTGTAGATGTGTTTTGTGTTCACTGTGTTTTTCTTGTAGATGTAAGTTGGATGTGTTTTGTGTTGACTATGGGTTTCTTGTGCATGTAAGTTGGATGTGTTTTGTGTTTACTGTGGGTTTCTTGTAGATGTGTTTTGTGTTCACTGTGTTTTTCTTGTAGATGTATGTTGAGTGTGTTTTGTGTTCACTATGGGTTTCTTGTACATGTAAGTTGGATGTGTTTTGTGTTCACTGTGGGTTTCTTGTAGATGTGTTTTGTGTTCACTGTGTTTTTCTTATAGATGTATGTTGGGTGTGTTTTGTGTTCACTATGGGTTTCTTGTACATGTAAGTTGGATGTGTTTTGTGTTCACTATGGGTTTCTTGTACATGTAAGTTGGATGTGTTTTGTGTTCACTGTGGTTATCTTGTAGATGTGTTTTGTGTTCACTGTGTTTTTCTTGTAGATGTATGTTGGGTGTGTTTTGTGTTCACTGTGGGTTTCTTGTACATGTAAGATGGATGTGTTTTATGTTGACTATGGGGATTTTGTACATGCAAGTTGCATGTGTTTTCTGTTCACTACGAGGTTTCTTGTACATGTAAGTTGGATATGTTTTGTATTCACTGTGACTTTCTTGTACATGTCAGTTGGATGTGTTTTGTGTTCACTGTGGGTTTCTTGTACATGTGTGTCAGATGTGTTTTGTGTTCACTGTGGGTTTCTTGTACTTGTGTGTCGGATGTGTTTTGCGTTCACTATGGATTTCTTGTACATGTGTGTCACATGTGTTTTGTGTTCACTATGGATTTCTTGTACATGTGTGTCACATGTGTTTTGTGTTCACTGTGGGTTTATTGTGCATGTAAGTTGGATGTGTTTTGTGTTCACTATGAGGTATTTGTACATGTAATTTTTTCCCCAGTCTGTCTACCACGGGATCCTCACATTACATGTTCTTCTTGTTATCTTGAAATGTGTACTGGCTTTCTGTTTGGACTGTCGCCTGATCCACACATTACACAGTATTCATCTTCTCTGGTGTGGTGCGTTTCCTGTCTCTCTGATACCACATTTTGTGTTTACTGTGGGTTTCTTGTACATGTGTGTCCGATGTGTTTTGTGTTCACTGTGGGTTTCTTGTACATGTGTTTTGTGTTCACTGTGGGTTTCTTGTACATGTGTTTTGTGTTCACTGTGGGTTTCTTGTACATGTGTGTCCGATGCGTTTTGTGTTCACTGTGGGTTTCTTGTACATGTGTGTCCGATGTGTTTTGTGTTTACTGTGGGTTTCTTGTACATGTGTGTCCGATGCGTTTTGTGTTCACTGTGGATTTCTTGTACATGTGTGTCCGATGTGTTTTGTGTTCACTGTGGGTTTCTTGTGCATGTAAGTTGGATCTGTTTTGTATTCACTGTGACTTTCTTGTACATGTCAGTTGGATGTGTTTTGTGTTCACTGTGGGTTTCTTGTACATGTGCGTCAGATGTGTTTTGTGTTCATTGTGGGTTTCTTGTACGTGTGTGTCAGATGTGTTTTGTGTTCACTATGGGTTTCTTGTACGTGTGTGTCAGATGTGTTTTGTGTTCACTGTGGGTTTCTTGTACGTGTGTGTCAGATGTGTTTTGTGTTCACTGTGGGTTTCTTGTACGTGTGTGTCAGATGTGTTTTGTGTTCACTGTGGGTTTTTTGTACATGTGTTTTGTGTTCACTGAGGGTTTCTTGTACGTGCAAGTTGCATGTGTTTTGTGTTCACTGTGGGTTTCTTGTACATGTGTGTCCGATGCGTTTTGTGTTCACTGTGGGTTTCTTGTACATGTGTGTCCGATGTTTTTTGTGTTCACTGTGGGTTTCTTGTACATGTGTTTTGTGTTCACTGTGGGTTTCTTGTACATGTAGGTTGGATGTGTTTTGTGTTCACTGTGGGTTTTTGTACATGTGTGTCAGATGTGTTTTGTGTTCACTTTGGGTTTTTTGTAGCTGTGTTTTGTGTTCAGTGTGAGTTTCTTGTACATGTGTTTTGTGTTCACTTTGGGTTTCTTGCACATGCAAGTTGGATGTGTTTTATGATCACTGTGGTGTTTTTGTACATGTAAGTTGGATGTGTTTTGTGCCCACTATGGATTTCTTGTGCATGTAAGTTGGATGTGTTTTGTGTTAAGTATGGGGTTTTTTTACATGTAAGTTGGATGTGTTTTGTGTTAACTGTGGATTTCTTGTACATGTCAGTTGGATGCTATTTGTGTTCACTATGAGTGTCTTGTACATGTAAGTTGGATGTGTTTTGTGTTAACTATGGGTTTCTCGTGTGGCCCATGGGGAGGCAGAATTAAATCCGTAACACCATTGTTCAAGATGCGACTTTTAGTTCTTTAATGGGAATAATTTGGATGTAGGCTGAATGTTCTTCAAAGATATTCGCAGTTTCACATTTGTATATCAAAACTGACAACGGAAGGACAAAGGGCACAGAACAGGGTAGCTGTCTCCCTAAAACAACAAAGACACCAGCATTACCACTGACATCATATAAAACAAGGCATCCACTTTGTAGTATTAAATACATTGGTCTGGTTTCCTGAAAGCAACCAGAATGGGTTGGACTGTCAATGATTCCCCGAACAAATTGCCTAAAGGATTAATACTTAATATGGGTAAGTAACATAAGAAAGAAATCATTGTGGAGATTTTTAGTGTATTTTAAGGAATGCCGGGTAATGTTTATTTTAATATTAGGCGAATGTCCATGCTATATAAAGCGAATGTCCATGCTATATAAGGCGAATGCCCATGCTATATAAAGCGAATGTTCATGCTATATAAAGCGAATGACCATGCTATATAAGGCGAATGTCCATGCTATATACGGCGAATGACCATGCTATATAAGGCGAATATCCATGCTATATAAGGCGAATGACCATGCTATATACGGCGAATGTCCATGCTATATCAGGCGAATGTCCATGCTATATAAAGCGAATGACCATGCTATATAAGGCGAATGCCCATGCTATATAAAGCGAATGTCCATGTTATATAAGGCGGATGACCATACTATATAAGGCGAATGACCATGCTATATAAGGCGAATGTCCATGCTATATAAGGCGAATGTCCATGCTATATAAGGCGAATGTCCATCCTATATAAGGCGAATGCCCATCCTATATAATGCGAATGACTATGCTATATAAGGCGAATGTCATGCTATATAAAGCGAATGCCCCTGCTATATAAAGCGAATGTCCATGCTATATAAGGCGAATAACCATGCTATATACGGCGAATGTCCATGCTATATAAGGCGAATGCCCATGCTATATAAGGCGAATGACCATGCTATATAAGGCGAATGACCATGCTATATACGGCGAATGACCATGCTATATAAGGGGAGTGCCCATCCTATATAAGGCGAATGACCATGCTATATAAGGCGAATGTCCATCCTATATACGGCGAATGACCATGCTATATCAGGCGAATGACCATGCTTTGCATTCCGCCACTATCCTTAAACCAGGATGACATAAAATTAAACTCACGTAAATGCCCATGCAAACAACATGTCCTTCCCCTATCCCATCCGCCAACACTAAGAAAACATTAGATGACAATTGGCAAGCGTTTTTGACCTCCAAGACACACAGACAAGACGATTGGGACAGTTTCTGGAAACAACGGAGGCCTATCTCAGATACATTTTTTCACACATAAACGCAAACCAAAATGCAACACATTAAAACAATACACACTATAAACTGTTTAGGACATACAACATGTGACGTCTAAAAATTGCATTTAACATCACTGCGTTTTTTTTTACCTAATTCTGCTTAAGCCAAGGTGATAAGGGGCGTGCAAATTACTACTTTTTATGCATTTACATGAAAAGTTAGAATAAAACCCTGACTGAAGTAAATTGACAAGAGGCCGTATTTCACCGGTTACGTGAGACCACTTGCCAGCTATCACACTGTCATCGTTGCTCTGGTCTGACTCTCTATGCTGCACGTCTTTAATTATATTCTAACTACTTGTCGCTGATAACACGCTTTCATTTGGACAGTAAACTTCTACTTTGCTATGTAATAGGTACAAATGATATTGCCCCCTGCCCTTGGATTTGTCGACTTACATGTGAAGTTGCAATACAAAGTACAGTAGTTGTTCAGCGCAATGGTTGTTTTCAAGAAAGTCAGAAACTTGGGTTGGAGGCGATTGTTTTAAAGCATTGGTTTTCCGTGTTGACGAGTAAATGTAATTGCTGTAGCTTGAAGTCGTCAAGATTGTTACAAGGTCCAGCAGAAGTAAGCTATGATTTGTACATGCCAGATATGCAGGCTCAGAGCAAGAGCGGAGAGAATAGGGTCATGATTGGCAAGTAGACCCCGTTACCCCTGATTGTTCTTCTTGGGCAATTTACAGATACATTCTAGTAGGCATTTTCCTTACTTTTTTCACATAGACTGCATATTACCCTTCATTGCATGCAGGCAACCTCCTCCCACTCTCCAGCAACACCTCTAGAAAGAGCACGGAGGCCTGTTATATCAACAGAATTAAACGGAAAAACAAACAATGGTGACAATCACTAAAATAAAAGTTGGGCCATTACATAACTCACATGTTATGTTTTCAGTTCTAGACATGGGGAAAACCTCAAGAAGAATGCCATATAGATTCAACTTACCAAGAGGAAAAATTCCACTAAGTTTAAATGCAGGCAACACCCGGAATTACCAGCCACTGAAGTTCAGTCTTTGATTGATCCGGTGTCCAAACATAAACCCATGCAATATGCATGCTATTCTGAAGAGCATATAAGCCCACCAAAATTTGCATTCAGAAAGGCACAACCCTTAGAATTAGAAATGGGGGATTTCGTGTCAAAAGCTTGTCTAGCCTGCCTGCTGAAATAGGCCGACTAATGTCTGCATTCCTGACCATGTCCTCAGGCAATGGTTGTTGACAAATCTGGAAAGAGCGCTTTAAAATTTGTGGGTGAAGACGTAGATATGGATTGGTTTCCTTCTTGTACGCCATGTGTCTGGATTGCTACGAAAAGATTCACCTTTTAAACCTCCCCTCGCGTAATATCAGTAAAGGGTGACAATTTTGAAATAAATGTACGCGCGGTGTCGGGAGAGATGTTGGGCGGTGGGGAGTGGCAAAACTCCACGTGCGGTTTGGAACAATGGGAATACCGGCAATAACTGACAAGGCCTTCCCTTTAATCGGACAAACATGTGGGCCAGTGGTGGAAGGCAAGTTTAGATGTTGATTTAGAGAAAAAAGGGAGAGAAGAACAGGAACTGACAATAGACTGGGTGGGGGGGGGGTCCACAAAGGTATTCCAGAAATAACAGTTATTGTCGATGGTGGGTGTTCGACATACCTACAACGCTCTTGGAGGCGTGGCTGTTGTAATTGTTGCAGCCACCAAGAAGAAACACTTGCGAAGAAAGGCATGGTTTACGCTACGTAAAGGTTATGGGGGACGGCGACTCCTCTGTGAACGCATCTCTGGTAACACACGGGCCGTACTCGTGCCGAGTCCTGGCCAAACTAGAATGTGCTAATCATCCATATAAGTGTCCGCGAAGCAACCTGCAACAACTATGTGATAAAATCCCAAATCTGAAGAAGCGCAATGGTCTGACCCAGCAAAAAAAAAGAGTCCGTCTAGTTGCCTTCATCTGTTATGCCATTCGAATGAGAAGTATGCAACAAGACAAATCACAAGCTGCCAACAATCTGAGGACCGACATCAAATCGTCACTGTGGCAAGCTTTTGGACACCATGACAAATGTGATGATTACATATGTCGCAACACGAAAGCCCCACGACAAAGATGTTAACAATGGGGCCGATAGTCATCGAGACGAAGAAGACGTTGACGGCCGTTATTTCAAACCAGGCCACGTACTGGATGGACATCACATCTACTGATCTACAAGATGCTGCCAGCTCCTATTATATCAGCAAAACATGTATTTCTCCAGCCACTGGAGTATCTCGACTGCTCAACCGTTGTGCCAATAAAGCTGGGAGTTCTTAAACAAACTTGATCAATAATATTTGCGACAGCTGGAGGAGTATTCGAGGCAAATTTGATGGAGGAAAGTAGGTTAACCTTTGTCAAAGGGGTTCCTGGACGCAAGATGCTATTGCGCTGCCCTATGTTCCATCTTAGGCGCACAATGGCACCACGTGTAGAGAAAAAGAGAAAAAGGAAACGAGATCAGCCTAAGGCATCGAAGGTCCGAGTTGATGCGCAGAGACGAGCCCGAGAGAGCAAGCGATGCCGACAGCTAGAGAGCAAGGCAAAACAAGCCAAGATGTCTGATGGTCCCGAGAGCGTGCGTGTCGAAGACGACCTGTCCAACGGCAGTTTAGAAAGGCAATGTTCGAGATTTTATGCTCAACATGTGAAAATAACCAAGGAGACAGCGGGACGCATCGAAAGACAGTCACGGGACCAGAAGTCCAGTGGAGTTTGTCATGCTGAGAGGCGAAATTGGCTCAACTCCTCGAATTTTAAGACCATCATAGCCAGAACACCAACATCATCCTCGGTTTCCATCATTCAGCCAATGTTATATACCACGTTCCACGGAAACGTATATACGGACTGCGGTTTGCACCAGGAGGGAAACACTATCAGCGAACAGAAGGAATTCAAGGCTTACTAGGGTAATACTGTCCAAGTTTATCCCGCGCACGGCCTTGTAGAAGTCAAAAATCTTCTGCACAAGAAGACCCTCACGCTTTCTGATGCAGCAATGAAAATAAAGTCTTTCTGTCTGCAGTGGGACGGAACGAATTTATCACTGAAGAAGACGCATGATTGTTATTTCCAGTGCCAGTGGCAGATGGAAATAAGCGGTAGACCGTGGGTAGATTTTCTGGTGAGGATTACAAATCCACACGGATGCCATGGCCAAAGAATCTAGAAAGATGACGCTCTGTGGGTGAATGTGCCTGGTATGCGTGACAACTTTCTGGGCTTGGTATGTTAACAATATGCAGACTGCAGCACGCTTTTACAACTTGCTCAGCACACGGCACCAATTAATCCTGACTTCAACCTGCATTTCCCAGTTTTCCATTTCCCAGCACCCCAGTAGGACCCGAGCACCGCACAGGCCCATTTTGTTCCCTCGAGGTTTTTTTCTGTATTTTTTACGCACACTTATTACTGAACAACCGGTCCTTTATGATGAGTTAATTGCGACTGTTTGCTGCTCGTCTATAAACCCGCTATTAAAAGTGTTTAGCACTGTGAAGAATTGTTTCCGCTCTATCACACACACCAGTATAAGTGGCTGTAAATAAATTCTATGCGTAGACATACTAACATAGTTTATCGATCCTAAAGTGAACAAACGAAGTCAAGAATTGCATATGCTTTACACGTCTTAATGTCTGACCACTACAAATCAAGCTGATAGAAGTTATTTTTCGAAATCTGCAGGGCACGTTCATTGGTTTGCCGCTTATCGTGAAAAAGACGGAAAAAGCACCACAAAAATACATAATGATCTCTGGTCCATTTCCTTTCAGAATGCCAGGTTGTATCAACTTCAAAGTAACGACGAGCCTAAACCATCAGCAAGTGGAGAAATGGCCAAGCCCATCAATGAAAGGCCACCAATGCACAACGCTACAAGTACGGTGAAAGGCTAAATATAATTACCCTACAGCTTCATCACTACATAACGTTCCTGTTTCCTATACCGTTACAAAATATCAAAGTGAAACAATACGATCTCTTCCCCTTTCAGGAATATTCCTTTCTGGTATCCATTGAATATGGGTCACGACGTGTTTTACACTGAGCAGTGGCCGCTGGAAAGCTGGTATGACGAGACTACTTTGTGTTGGTATCGGAATAAGTTCCCGTGACTGCCAGTTCCGGTGAATTTGTGCATAGGAAGACAAGGTAGTCGGACTTCGTGTATTGGGCTCTGCAAGAACTGTGTTACAGATATTTTATCAACTGTGTATACATCGAGACTCCGTGCGTTACCTCTATTTGAAGATATCAGAAATTCGACCGTTTGGGTGAGTTTTACTTGTTCCTAAATTGTATATCTGTAGAACAGCAAAACGGACTTATACAGTCCCCAGATTACAACAATATTTATGACATTGATTTTATATACTCTACACTTTATTATCTCCAAATGTGAGCTGTTTAGTCGTCCTGTCTGCGGAAGAGTCCAATTTTTAGAAAGTACTACCTTAGCTGGCAGCCATTTTGGCCTGCCAACATTCAGTCGTAGGTCGGTGACCCTGAAAGGCATTATGCAGAGTTATGCTAAAGATCGATTACTGGCGGTGACGTGTCGCCCGTGGTATACAAAGCCGGGACAACCCAACCAGGGTTGCTATTTATTTACTTGCTTACTTGCTTTGTTTACAACGCTGGCCTGCCTGAACCACATATAAAAGCTTGCATGTAAGCGACCTTCCTGTAATTATGTATATTTTATAAACACCCAGATGTATATATAAGCATGAAGTGACTACGTGTATTATTAACGCCACACACAGCAGACATTACAGGCTCCCTTAGTGATGTCGGACTATGGAGGGTGTAACTTGACACAGATTAGCCCGTCAGGACAGCCATATACCCATATGCAGGACTGCTGATACATTAGCCAGGGCTGTCTGTGTGATGCTTTAACAAACACTAACCTACTTCTACAGCCTACTGCTTAAATAGCTCCTTTCCAGGCTCACCATCCCTGTAGTCCAAATGTTTGACTCGATTATCATGTAGGGTTAAGTTCTTTTCCGAGCCACTGTCATCCAGACGTATGACCCAATTATCATTGAGGGTCATGTCTCCTTCACTACCACCGTAGTCCAAATGTTTGACTCGATTATCATGTAGGGTTAAGTTCTTTTCCGAGCCATTGTCATCCAGACGTATGACCCGATTATCATTGAGGGTCATGTCTCCTTCACTACCACTGTAGTCCAAATGTTTGACTCGATTATCATATAGGGTTAAGTTCTTTTCCGAGCCACTGTCATCCAGACGTATGACCCAATTATCATTGAGGGTCATGTCTCCTTCACTACCACCGTAGTCCAAATGTTTGACTCGATTATCATGTAGGGTTAAGTTCTTTTCCGATCCACTGTCATCCAGACGTATGACCCGATTATCATTGAGGGTCATGTCTCCTTCACTACCACTGTAGTCCAAATGTTTGACTCGATTATCATGTAGGGTTAAGTTCTTTTCTGAGCCACTGTCATCCAGACGTATGACCCGATTATCATTGAGGGTCATGTCTCCTTCACTACCACTGTAGTCCAAACGTGTGACTCGATTATCATGTAGGGTTAAGTTCTTTTCCGAGCCACTGTCATCCAGACATATGACCCGATTATCATTGAGGGTCATGTCTCCTTCACTACCACTGTAGTCCAAACGTGTGACTCGATTATCATGTAGGGTTAAGTTCTTTTCCGAGCCACTGTCATCCAGACGTGTGACCCGATTATCATTGAGGGTCATGTCTCCTTCACTACCACTGTAGTCCAAATGTTTGACTCGATTATCATGTAGGGTTAAGTCCTTTTCCGAGCCACTGTCATCCAGACGTATGACCCGATTATCATTGAGGGTCATGTCTCCTTCACTACCACTGTTGTCCAAATGTTTGACTCAATTATCATGTAGGGTTAAGTTCTTTTCCGAGCCACCGTCATCCAGACGTTTGACCCGATTATCATTGAGGGTCATGTCTCCTTCTCTACCACTGTAGTCCAAATGTTTGACTTGATTATCATGTAGGGTTAAGTCCTTTTCCGAGCCACTGTCATCCAGACGTATGACCCGATTATCATTGAGGGTCATGTCTCCTTCACTACCACTGTAGTCCAAACGTGTGACTCGATTATCATGTAGGGTTAAGTTCTTTTCCGAGCCACCGTCATCCAGACGTTTGACCCGATTATCATTGAGGGTCATGTCTCCTTCTCTACCACTGTAGTCCAAATGTTTGACTTGATTATCATATAGGGTTAAGTCCTTTTCCGAGCCACTGTCATCCAGACGTATGACCCGATTATCATTGAGGGTCATGTCTCCTTCACTACCACTGTAGTCCAAATGTTTGACTCGATTATCATGTAGGGTTAAGTTCTTTTCCGAGCCACTGTCATCCAGACGTATGACCCGATTATCATTGAGGGTCATGTCTCCTTCACTACCACTGTAGTCCAAATGTTTGACTCGATTATCATGTAGGGTTAAGTTCTTTTCCGATCCACTGTCATCCAGACATATGACCCGATTATCATTGAGGGTCATGTCTCCTTCACTACCACTGTAGTCCAAACGTGTGACTCGATTATCATGTAGGGTTAAGTTCTTTTCCGATCCACTGTCATCCAGACATATGACCCGATTATCATTGAGGGTCATGTCTCCTTCACTACCACTGTAGTCCAAACGTGTGACTCGATTATCATATAGGGTTAAGTTCTTTTCCGAGCCACTGTCATCCAGACGTATGACCCGATTATCATTGAGGGTCATGTCTCCTTCACTACCACTGTAGTCCAAACGTGTGACTCCATTATCTTATACCTGAAGTCCCAACACTTCTGTTGAAGGTAGTTTTACCTTTAAATCAGAAGACTTGTTTTCACACACCAATCTGCTATTCCTGGATGCAGCTGTATAAAGGTGTCATCACTGTCAAACACATCTGGCCAATTTGGCTTGACCAGATGTTTGTCAAAGAAATGTCAGGTACATGATAAATGCTAGAATCATCAAATGTCCAGCTAAACAGTTATTTCCTGTCAGGGAAGCGAGGCGCACTATCCCTCATATAACACATGTATAGCAATGCTTCTTCAGTAATAGCGACAAAAATTACTGTACCCCATATGTTGTTGGAAGAGAGAAACAGGCACTGCACTGTAGATGGAGACTGTGTACTGTGTTGAAATTTGGATATTTTCGTAAATGGGAGGACCTGTATTGGTATCAGCCTTAGTAATTATCTGGTTATATTTCAGTGAAAAACTGATCGTGTAATGGCTGAAAGCAAGGAAAATCGTGAAGAGGTTCTTGCATGCCCGATATGTGTGCAAACATTCCGGAAACCAGTAACGTTACCTTGTCAGCACAGTTTTTGCAAGGAGTGCATTGAAGTGTATGCTGACAAGTCTAAACCTGAACAGACAGATGAGGTCTCCTGTAGCATGGGGAGTGAGGGTGTTCACCAGCTGATCTCATGCCCTGTATGTCGGACACCAACCAGTCTTGGGAGAGAAGGTGTGGCTGGTCTGCCTCCCAACTTTCATCTGGCGGAGATAGTGGAGAGGTTCTCTTCTGCTGTGAAGGTGGAAGATGACATCCCATATTGTTCCCTGTGTGAGGATGATAATCAGGCTAAAGCTGTCAAGTTTTGTACCGACTGTTGTTTACTGTATTGTAAAGACTGTCTGGCTTCTTTTCATCCCATGAGAGGCGCTATTAAACGTCACCGGCTGATTTCGTCCCTGGAGTACCTCTCACAGGAAACCCCACAGCGACAGACCAGCGGCAGGGATGAACAATCAACTCAGCAAGCGTCATGTGCAAGACATGGTGAGCCATTCTGCTTGTACTGTGTACGGTGCCGGCTGGTGATCTGTATAGGGTGTGTGTTGACCATCCTGAACATGCTGTGCGGGATATACCATCTGCAGCGGAGAATGCCAAGGTAATGCAAAAAAGACATTCGTATATTAGTCAACAACCACAGTGAATATTCTGAGTCAATAATCGTGAAGTCAATTCCAAACATAACGATTAATACGACATACGAAAAACTAAGAAGTTGTGTAAGTTCAAAATTACTTTGAGATCATGCAAAGAGAAGTAGTAAACAGTTTTAAATGATGTTAGAAAGACGCAAGGATGTTCTAAGCGAATGACTTAAATCACAATTTAAATCGTGTACCGCGCTAGTATATAGGTCGATAATCAATATAAATAGGTCATGATTTGGAACTATATATTGACCCATAGTTTGTAATCTATAGTGAAGAATGGGGCTTTGTGTCCTGTACTGTAGTGAGTCGTTTTAAAGACGAACTTTTTAATGTAGCATTTTTTCCATTACAGCCAGTGGTCTTGAACAAGACTAGTGAACTGGAGAAAGTGCTACAAGAAACTAAAGAATCACTGTCAGGAGTTACGAGGCTGTACAATAAGAAACAGGTTGGTAGTTTTGATGCCACTTGGTGAACTTGTGATTTATTGCATACTTGGTGACTCAATTTTCTTATGAAAATTATAGCTACTCTCAGTGACACAGACGCGATATGCCCACCTCAGGCAACTCCAGTAGATACATCATCTTTGATCATACACTGTCATAATATCTATATTGTATATACGCACTCCACATACATGTATGTGATGAGGATCGGCCCCGATAGCACAGTTGGTCGAACGTCCACTTCTTGAGCGTTGACCCTGGGTCAACTCACACCTAAGACTTTAAAAGAGGAAGTTGTAACTTCCTTTCTTGGGGTTCAGCATGAAGGTGATAGAGTAAGGACTGTTTGACCCGTATCAGTATAATGGCTTGGGTGGGGCTGCTTACTTGCCTTCGGTAAGGCGTCTCAGTGAAGCAGCAATAGATAAAAGAGCGGTGAAAATCCGTCCTGCAATAAAGAGGTACATTACATGCACCCTAAGGATTCCTCCGTCATCATATGACTGAAAAATTGTAAAGCACGACGTTAAACCCCAAGCACTCACTCACTGGTCTGTGATGGGGCAACACCTGGGATTAATAGACGTCTCTTAATCCAGGGTGACACTCTTGGTGTTTGAATCAAACCACTGGTGATCTCCACAGCATAAAGGCTGCACCAATCTCACCCTGCTTGGATGGTCTGGATGAGATAATAAACGTTCCTTTCGTTTGTCAGGAAACCCAGGAACTTCACACTCAAGAGATAGAAAGGGCTTATTGTGAAGCCTTGGAAGCCTTACAAGCCTGGAAACAACAGTCCTTGGATGGCATAAAAACACGCTATTCACAGTGGGGTGTGGAGTGTAGCGCTATACTCAAACATTTCCAGTTACATTCCCAGGAAATGGAGAGGATGGTACAGGCTTCCAAAGATTTATTAGCCTCAATGGACATCGAGTTTTTACAGGTAAGTCTAACATGTACAATCTCTACTATTGGTTCAGCTGCCTCAGCTCCAGTTAAATACTTCAACTCACCACACAGGACAACCTGACAATAATTTGTCACCTTCAGAGAACGTACAAAGTTTTCTTACATGTATGGGCTGTGGATGTCTTGGTTCTGACCGCTCATTTGTAAACAAATGTGATCTGTATGCTGTGTAAGTACTCAGAGGCGTCTTATGTACCATTGTGACATTTTGAACCTGTGACCGCCCTTTTACAGTGACATAATGAACAGTGATCAGGTGTTCAAATCCATCTCATGGTGCCAGATCTATTAAAGTTTAGGCCCAGAGTTCGACTGCTTCACTATGTTCAGTGGTTCTCTCTGGTCGCTGTCTGTTTTTCTACTCATAAGCGATAAGACTAAAAAACAACTCCAGAATCCTATCTATGTAATATTCTATTACCCTTCGATCCTTTTTTATTACATACAACGCACTGCTTGGCAAGTGCACATTATCTTGATCGTTAGATACCCCCCATCACGAGACAGAAGCGTTTGACGTCTGGATGGTTCTATTGTAGTTCTATGGGTGGATAGAGGTTGTTGATTACATTGAATAAAGCAGACGACAAATATAAACAAAGAACAAAATGGCTATTTTTTCTGTCGGAGCGAACGTTTATTTTAAAGAAGAAAAGTATCAGGTTACAGATAATTTAAAGCCCATTGGGGACGTTTGAATGCTACACAATAAGAGATAATAATGGTTTTCACGAAAATTTTTTTTTTTAACATACGGACCTGATAATTCTTTTTGCAAGTTTTCTTTCACCGGCCTCTCCCAAACGTCCCAGTTGACCACAAACCCATGGTATGGCAATCAACCAATGATCTAAAAAAGATCAGTTCCATGATGTCTGATATTTCCCAGCGATGCAAAACTTAGCCGCCGGTACACGAATCACTGCGTCCGGGCTACGACAGCCACAGTTCTTGCTGATGACGGGGTTTCTGTGATGGACGTTATGTCTGTGGACAGGCCACCCCAATGAATCCAGTGTACGGAGTTATGTCACCAAACCGTCCGTTCAAAACGTTGTGAAATCAGCATTATCCTGCATGCTTCAAGTGTGTTATCAGAAAATGCTGAAAGTGAAAATGCCGTTGAGTGAAAATACTCCCATGTCAGTCACGCCACTCTCAGTGCAAATGCCCAACGCTGTCGACTATAATGTTACACGTAACAGTAGCAATACCATCCAAATGGCAAAATCCCAGTTTTCAGTCACGTGTCAAAGTTTTGGAGGGCTGTTCAACAATGCATCAATAAATAACAGCAGAGTTCACATCAGCTTCACATCCTCTGGATAGCGGACTGGCTGCAGATCGCCCTTTTCAACTCCCAATCCTTGTTTGATGTTTATCCGAGTTAAACTATTGTTTTTTTTCCCCCACAATGTTTAGTCCGTTTACTCATGTTTTCTCTCCGCAAACGCTATTGTCTGACTGCCGCCAAAATATTGCCGTTGACCCAGATCTTCAAATTTGGTACATCATGTGACCTTTATGCATGAGCAGGGTTCCCACTCTACCTGGAAATCAGGGAAAACCTGGGAAAAAATATTTCAGTTTTTCCAGTCAGGGAAAAATCAGGGATTTAAAAAAAAATGAATAAAATCAGGGAAAAATCAGGGAATTTTGTTTGCTGAAGGTGTCGAGGTTGCGTAATGCTGAAGTCCCCATTATATACACACACACAGTCCCGTATTGTATGCTTGGGTATGGTGGCTTTTTACTGTGGAAACTTGATCCTGTCTACATTTTTTTCTTTCTTGCTTGATGGCTGTGTTGCATGAACTTTCGGTATATTATAACCTATCAACACCTTCTAACACTAAAAGTCCAAAAGGGAGTAGCGCCCCTTGCCTCCAGAGCTGCAGCTGTCTCCTGCTGCATATATGATGTAGCCTAGGCCTACATCATTGCGTAAGGAGATTGTAAGTTAAAAATACTACATGTCACAAAGCGTTAATGCCAATATGCATGGAGAATGACTTACATGTAGGTTGATTATGTTAATTATATCCCATGCTTCTGTGAAAGCAGGGCCAGGGATATTTTTTTTTTTTTTTGATTGGTGTTTTACGTCGTACTCAAGAATATTTTACTTATACGACGGCGGCCAGCATTATGGTGGGTGGAAACCGGGCACAGCCCTGGGGAAACCCATGACCATCCGCAGGTTGCTGCCAGACCTTCCCACTTACGGCCGGAGAGGAAGCCAGCATGAGCTGGACTTGATCTCACAGCGACTGCATTGTTGAGAGTCTCCTGGGTCATTACGCTGCGCTAGCGCGCTAACCGACTGAGCCACGGAGGCCCCGCCAGGGATATTAATTTACAAGTACATGTAGGTCTGTCCATGCACCCATCATTCTTGCTACATATGTATGTCTGTCCACCCTGATTTCACACTTCTGTTTTCAAACAGTACATGCAATTTCCCAACTTATTTCATTTTGACTAAAATAGGTATCCACATTTATTTCTGGAGTCCTCACAATATGTTTGAAAACAGAAGAGTTCCATGTTTTGCATATCTAATGACCCCGTTCATTTTGAATGGTTCTGTGTCAAACAGATTGCTGGGAAGAGTGGATGCAAATTTTTTATATAGGTTGTAAATTTATTTTCTACTTTCTGATATTTGGTCTTTAAAATATGATTGGTTATTAGTGAAATGCCCAGTAGATCATTATAAAACCTGCTGAAACCACCATGCTTGCGTATAACACCGATTGAGACACGATTGTTTGCTGCTTGCTACATATGTGTTGTTATCCTGTTGTAACTTTTGCTTTTTGCTATAGATCCTGTGGTGTTGTTATGCGCTCTCTCCTTGCTTTGGCCTGATCCTGTCCTAACGTACTGTAGATATACTGACGAACTAAAACTCTAGTCTGTCAATCATCATGTCGTGCAAATTCCGTCAGGATTGGTTGCAAAAGGAAGAGTATAAAAACTGGATGAAGGAAGTTCTTCAAGATAGTAGCAAGGCCTTCTGTAAAGTCTGCAAGAAGACAATTGATTTAAGCAACATGGGGCAGACAGCACTCACATCTCACATGAAGGGGAAAAAACATGTTCAAATTCTTTCCCTGAAATCTGGAGCAACATCCCAGCCGTCTATAAAACTGTTCTGCGCAGGCGACAATCTTTCTGATACAGTACCGTCAACGTTATCTGAACCAAGCGAAGCGAGGGATGATGACTTAGCAAGAATGGATGTTGAGACCCCTGGAAGGAATCTGATAACCTCTTACATCAGTTCTAGGGATGTCAAGAAAGCCGAGATCATATGGGCTCTGAAAACAATTATGTCTCACTTCTCCTACAACAGTAATGCAGACATTGGGGATGTGTTTAAGGAAATGTTTCCTGACAGTAGCATAGCTAAGAACTTCAGATGTGGGCCAACAAAATTGGCATACCTTATTTGCTTTGGTATTGCTCCATACTTTATGGACAAGCTACTAAATAATGTGAGAGCAGCAGTAGGCTATGTTGTCAGCTTTGATGAATCACTTAACTCTGTGATTAGGATGGGACAGATGGATATCACAGTTCGCTATTTCTATAATGGTAAAGTTGTCTCTCAGTACCTAGACAGTCAGTTTTTGGAGCATGCAACAGCAAAAGATCTTCTGTCTGCATTCAAACAAGGCACATCAAACCTAAATCCAAGTAAGCTGTTACAAGTATCCATGGATGGGCCAAACGTGAACTTCATGTTTCTAAATGACTTATTGGATGACAGGAAGAAAGAAGATCCAGATCTCCCTGGGATCCTTCAGCTTGGCAGTTGTAGTTTACATGTAATCCATGGGGCATTTACTACAGGCATCCAGAAAACTGACTGGAATTTGGAAAACCTTCTCCGCGCCATTTGGTACCTTTTTGCCGATTCTCCCGCTAGGCGAGCAGACTTCAAAGACATCACGAAGACCGAGTTATTTGGGCTCCAGTTCTGCAGCACAAGGTGGGTGGAAGATGTTTGTGTCGCTGAGAGAGCTGTAAAGATATGGCCTAACCTGGTGACGTATGTGAAGGAAACTCTCAAGAAGCCCAAGCGGCAAATACCAACAGTTGCATCCTTTGTTAATCTCCAGGAATCTGTGGCCAGTGATCCACTCATCCTGGCAAAGCTAGAAGTTTTCATCTCCACAGGCAACCTTGTTCAGCCATTCCTGAAGAAATACCAGACGGACAAACCAATGGTACCATTTATTACAGAAGATCTGTGTGATATCTTGAGAAGTCTCATGGGCAGGTTCATCAAGCCATCAGTTCTAACAGAGGCCACTACATCCTACAAACTGGCATCTGTTCATGTTGATGACCAGTCAAACCTGCTAAACACACAAGATCTTGGAGAGATGCCCACTGAAGTATTCCGTCGTGCGTTCACTCCAGGCTCTTGATCCTAGGCTGATGCTCACCGGCAGTCTGCTGAAGAGAAGTTCAAAAAAGTGCTAACCAAACTTGTGGACAACAAATGGCGACAAGACCGTGAATGTGACGAGATCCTACATCAGTATAGAGAACTCCTTGGGTTACTCCAGAGACACCACAAGTTGGAATGTGAAAACTTTGCAGTTCACACTGATCGAGTTGACCACTTCTTCAATTCAGTGATTGATCTCCCCCACAAGCCAGAACTAAAGGAGCTGTGGGAATTGATGAAACTCCTTCTTGCACTGTCTCATGGTCAAGCTGCTGTAGAACGAGGTTTTTCGATTAACAGTGACCTCCTGGCTCCAAATCTGAAGACCCAGACAGTTGTGGCGCAGAGAATGATTTATGACACCCTTGCCCTTGCGGAAACTCAAGTTTCTGACTTTGAGGTTACCCCTGGGTTACTGCAGTCTTGCAGTCATGCGCATTCCAGATACATAGCTCACTTGCAGGCAGAGAAGGACGAGCATGAGAAGCAGCGCAAACTGCAAAAGAGACAAGCAGATGAAAGCAAGATGCATGATGCTAAAAAGAAACTCAGATGTTGGAGCAAACCCATGAAACACTAATCTGTGATGCTGACAAACAAGCCTTGCAGGCAGAACAGAAGAACAACTTCTCTCTCCTAGCAAAGTCAAATGCTCTGAGACACAAAGCCAAGGAATTGGAGAGAGACATTCAGCAACAGAAGGACTTTGTTAGCAACCTATCTGCTTCTCTACATCAGGTGTAATGTGAAGATTTGTGCATGTGAAGTGACATTGTGTATGTGGACAACAAATCAATGTGTAAATACACACATGTGCTCCCAACAACTAAAGTTTGATTCTTTGCTCACGTTTACATGTATGTTGAATTTATCAAAGTTCATGTACAATTAAGTATTGAGGTTTCCAGACACTTTCAGTTGTATACTGTGTCAAAATAAAGCAGATATTTTTCACATAATGTTCTTGCTGAAAGCAGATACTTCTCAGATTATGTTCATGCAGGCATTTGGTGAGGAGAGGAGGCCATTACCTGCCTGTGAGCACACCAAAAATACTGAATACATACAATGAATATAGTAACATAGCTTTCTTGTGTTTCTTTATATTCTCTACAACTTAGAGCTACTTATTATTTTTTTATAAGAATAATCATCGTTTTGAAAGTGAAGTGTTATTTTCAGTATTTATGATATCACATGCTGGAAGTGGTGACACGGTGGTCCCAATCATCAGAAGATTTATTCAGGGTGATTGGATTCCTAATTCTGGGACCTAATCCTCACTAATTACGTCCCACTCCAATAGGGATTTCGTCAATTTTTAACACTGGAATCTGTGGTCATTTCATGAAGTGTAGTCATAAGTACATTGTAACATAAAAGAAATCGTTATTTATCGATAATTAGAGAGACGATTGTAACCTGGATTGATCAGGGAAAAGTCAGGGAAATATCAGGGAATTTTGTTTTTTTTGAAATAGTGGGAACCCTGAATTGAGTGTGACGTGTATATTTTACGTAACTGGTACGGCGCACTGAGTAAAACGTGCACGGGGCTGGTTTAATGTACTATAACTTTGTACAGATTGCGTCATTACAAATTTAAATTGTGATCCATCCATTGTATTTCACAATACAATAAAGGCAAATCATATTTATCTTCATGATACCTTCAACATATAAATTATAATATATTTATTTGCTTACTTATAATAAGCATAAACACGTACCTATGATGTTGTTATTGTTTTGTTATTGATCAACATATTTTGAGAAATTAATATTGAATTGAAAATGTGAACTGAAGTGTTCCATTATTTCAACATTCGTTACCCAGTGTTTATGAATTTGATACAGAACACAACACGACTGCAAAGCATTTAGCCTACACAAGTAAAACAAATAAAATTCAGTATCAAACTATTGTTAACCTAATTTTGTGTTTCAATTATTTTTTTTTCGTACGTAATTCAAACTTTAATTACGTTTAAACAGTTGAGCTCCCCACTTTTGTTGTCGTTTTGCTGATGCCTTAGGTTTCCAGCTCCTTTAGCTCGTCAGAGTTTGGAAAAACTTTTGATCTCCCCGAACTCTCGCTTCCAGCAACGAGCGACCTTCCCGGCTCACCGTCAGTGTGGTCGCTGTTTGACACCCTGCCTTTCTCATCGAAGCCTACCCTGATAACAGCGTCTTAGCTGAAATATGAAAGCAGCCCTGCAGATGTGTTATTTTATAGTGCTATATTTTATAGTCGGAATTGTTTTCGAGAAATAAACGTATTCTTTTTATTATTCTATCCTAGTCGTGAAGCACGTCAGTAATATTTAGCATCGCATTTTAACACCCCATGTAAAACACATTATGGTTTCGGCGAGTATTAGGTCACGCCCCTTTAGAACGTTTGGTTGGACGAAAACAAGGTGTCAGGGAAAGTGGGGGCGTTTCTTGCTGTTAATCTATACCGCAATGGCGTTTTTGTTATAATTACGAAAACATTTTGCTGCTACCAAGGTAATAGAATAGAAATAATGTTCGCATCAGGGTAGTCTAACGGTAGTTTTACATCAAATCGATGTGGAAGAGTTTACAAATTTTAGGACTCAGGCTTCGCCTCCGTCCTAAAATATGAAACTACCATTAGACTACCCTGACGCGAACATTATTTTTTAATTAAAAAAAAGAGTACGATGTTTTTCGAAATACGAATACGAACAGTAATAAAGTCCTTATCAGGGCTTGAAAATATAAATTAGCCAATGTACAAAAGGTATATAGACAACCATGTCTCAGTTGATGTCCCTCGGGCTCTGCCCAGTTTCCTCCAACCCCAATGCTGAACGCCATCATATCAGAGAAATATTTTGAACACCACGTAAAACACCAATCAAGCAAACCATCATGTTATGGCTGTATATACTGTCCTGATTTTCATTCATCCAGATGCGGTTTTCAGCCCAAAATAGTTGATTTTAGGAAGTTCAGACCCATCGGCGATAAGCCATTAACACAATGGCTACTTCCACAAGCTTGTAACACACAAAATTTCACAGCGTTTACTGTGTTTAAGATATTTGTTTGTTTGCGATTTTAGTCATCATCCTTGTTTTATGCACAAGTATACTTCATTGAAGGATAAATTTTACTATAGGCTATCATTTTCATAAACATTTTGTGAAAGGGAGTACTAAGAGAAAGACCAGAATTAAGCCATTTCTTCATTTTCCTGATATCATTGGTTTATATCCCTCTCTTTAGAAGACTTTTACCCTGGTCTTCTGATTTATAGTCCACTGTGTATCTTCTCCCCACAGCCGTTACAATAAGGGGAGATAACTCTAGTGTATTTCACTATCATAAAACTTTTTGCCATTATACTTGTGAAATTGACTAAGGACTGCTTCTCTTACAGAAGTACCAAATTAAATCATTATCACAACTGAGTATTTATACAACAACTAACTTCAAGTTGGTTACTGTTTTACTTGTAATCGGTAGAACAAACCGTTTCATTTTCGACTATGATCGGGTGATCGGGAAATCTTTGGAGGAAAAATTGCACTGTAACAAGCTCCACAGAATTTATTACACCGGAATTTAGAGCTGATTTTGACTATGTTATTGACTAGGGAGTGGTCTAATTATTTAAGGGAAGAGCCAATGGCCCCTGTGTACTATAGGGGAGCTCAGACATTTCATTTATACCTGCGTTTTTGTGACATGTTGTGGTGAAAGTATACCCCAATTCTTTTAAAATTTGGGACAGATATCAGTAGTGTTGAAAGTAGAATATTACATTTCTTAACCAGCGCTTTGGAAAAGGAAAGATATAAGTATGTTGTTGATGAGATGGTCATGTAAGAAAAAAGAAACTCAATAATTCTGCCAGGATTACATATATATTGGCTAAAATGAGCAGACTAGGTGACCCAGATTTTAGAAGAAATAGTGTAGATAAAGAATCTTTGTTTCTGTTATCATCTTTACATGAATTTATATGTGTTTTCAATTCTGTTTGTTGACAGGGTTCCACGGACTTCACCAAAACGTATGTATAAATGTGTTATACCTCTCTAGGTTTGTTATACATGTGCAAGTGACTATTGTCAGCAGATGTGTTTCTGTAACACTGAGTACCAACACTGTACTTGTCCAAAACATGACCCAGGTGTATATCTAGTGTTCAAACAAACATTTGCTCAGACAAATCAGATCTACATCTGAGTACATCATGACATTTTCATAACTGTGTGATACACAGGTTTACCACACAACTGTGTCTCTTTGTTTTCTCTCCTCCTCTCACAGAATTGATGACCAGCTGAATGAGATAAGAGCAGATCTGGAGAAACATGAGGTCAGCAGACAGAAGCTTCTAGATTCTGTACAACATGACCACGTTGTCCCTAGACAGGTGACTGTAAAAGAGACAGTGGAAGAACGTCAGGACATAGAAGCAGCGGTCGGTGGGCAACCCCTATGTGTTACAAGTAGGTTGTTATATGTATAAAAGGTATACATTAAGGTGTGCTCAGAGGACAAAAACCGACTGTAGGGTTTACATTAATATGTGCATCAAAGATACAGACATAAAGTGGAGAAGGTGCACAGTTGTGTGCGTTCAAAACACGCGGTAGAGTGTGAAGAAAACAAACCGACATAAGCTGTAATGCAGCAGGGTGCACCCAGAAAATGAACAGTATTCCAAGAGTAACAAAAGTGAGAAGAGTTTACAAAAAGCACAGATAGTGTGAGGTGTACATTAGGGTGTGAACAAAACACAAACTTAGGTCCGGCATTAATGACTGTGTCCACGTAAGACACAAACTAATCTGAGGTATGCATTAGGGTGAGCAAAAAAGATACAAACTAATGTGAGGTATGCAATAGGGTGGGCAAAACAGATACAAACTAATGTGAGGTATGCAATAGGGTGGGCAAAACAGATACAAATTAATGTGAGGTATGCAATAGGGTGGGCAAAACAGATACAAACTAATGTGAGGTATGCATTAGTGTGGGCTAAAGAAAAATACAAACTAATGCGAGGTATACAGTAAGGTGTGCAGAAAGGATATAAACTAATGTGAGTTATACAGTAGGGTGTGCACGGAAGACACAAACTAATATAGAGACATAAAATAAGGTATGGTACTTGTAAAGTGTACACTGGGCTCAGAAGTCGAAAGGAAATCAGTAGGCTGTCCTGAGAAATTAAAAGCCAATGCAAGCTACTTATAGCATGATTTGCTCAGAAATAAGAAAAAAAATAAAATAAGTGTATTCAACAATATGTTATTTTCTTCAAAAAAGGAAAGCACATTGCAGAGTGTACAGTTAGAACAGGACAGATGGTAGTGTATCCCTCGGTGTCTGGGTATATTTACCTCGTGTTCAAATAAACAAGTGCACTGTTATAACAGGACACGTGGCAAGGCACGGCATGTTTGCAAATCAGTAGGTGTACTGTTAATACAGAAGAGATAACATATTGTACAACTGAGTGTCTGAGTGATGTTTACCTCATGATTGTGTACAAATCAGTAGGCGTACTGTTAGAAAAGGACAGATAACATAATGTAGCCCTCAGTGAAATAAAAAGAGTGAGTGAGTGAGTGCTTGGGGTTTAACGTCGTACTCAACAATTTTTCAGTCATATGACGACGAAGGAATCATTAGGGTGCATGCACGTGTAATGTGCCTCCTTGTTGCAGGACGGATTTCCACCGCTCTTTTTATTTAGTGCTGCATCACTGAGACGACTTACCGAAGGCAAGTAAGCCGCCCCGCCCGAGCCATTATACTGATACGGGTCAACCAGTCGTTGCACTATCCCCTTCATGCTGAACGACAAGCGAGGAAGTTACAACTTCCTCTTTTAAAGTCTTAGGTGTGACTCGACCAAGGATTGATCCTGGATCTACCGGTCCCGAAGCAGACGCTCTACCAACTGTGCTATCCGGGCCGGTGAAATAAAAAGAAAGTAACTGGGAATATTGAAGTCATAATATTAGTCTGTATTTCTGTCACTATGTTTGTGGCATCATCAGGAAATATATATAGTAAATAATACATAGGTTTGTATACATGTAGGTGCGAAGGTGTACAATGCATACACGTATGAAGATAAAACAAAGTATGGCAAGTTAGCAGAAAGACAGGAATGGTTGAGTGTGAATGAGTGAGTGAGTGAGTGAGTGCTTGGGGTTTAACGTCGTACTCAATGGTTGAGCGTGAATGACATAATATGAAGCTGGTATTGCATGAGAAAGTACTGAGGAAAAGGGAATAGAATGTACAGCTGAAGCCAGAGCTATATACCGGTATATATATATATATATATATATATATATATATATATATATATATATATATGCAATGTCTCTTATACCAGCTTAATATTACGAAGTTCCTCGTATCTGTTTTTGTTTATTATTATTATTATTATTAATATGAAAGGGTAGAGATTCCATGTATGTAAGCCCATATATTTATAATTGTTGATCTACATTTATTTCATCACTTAATATACATTTTTCTTTCTTAGTCTTGAAAAATTTAACTGCAGAAAATATTTACTGTGAATCCAGCAATTGATTACTACTAATAATTCTGATAGATTAAATAGTCTTTGCGGTTTTGTGGCAATGAAAGTCACTGGGTAAGTTATTTGTGATGAGTTACCTCCCTTACTACACAAACGGCTTCGGTACTCCACGAACGACAACAGGCCTACTACAGCTTCAGAGTGAATTGTGTGTTCAAATGTGCCATAACTGACAACTAAAACCAATGACTGGATAGAGGAAGGTATTATTCTCGTTGTAGGTGATAAGTTTCGAACAAATTAGATCACTAAAAGTCTGTAATTTAACCCAGTATTTAGCCTATGTCTTAGGGCTACCCGTCATTTAGTGACGGATCCTTGTCGAAGTTCAACTCTTTTCCTACTGGCTGAAAATGACAGAGATCTGTGTATAAATTCAATTCGTGTCAGCAATATATGTCATTTTATTCCAAGAGATTGTGTTGAGAATTAAAAACACGGTATGTGTACAGGTATTTAAACCTCAGTCTTACAGCGTGTGTTTATGGTTTGCTGTTGTTTATACTGCTTCTGTTGTGTTTTTGCAGAGCCGACGCTGAGATTCACAGAGACAGACGACAGGAAGCTGAGAATCATTGACAGCGGCTGTGTGGTAGAGGCTGAGGGCTTGTACGAGGATGAGAGGTGGAGGAGAGCTGTGACAGACGGGCGTTACCAGACGGGCAGGTACTACTGGGAGATATACATCACTTGTTCACATGACTGTTACTGTTACTGTCGTGTAGGAGTCACACAGGAGAGCTGTGGTGTGAGTGAGGAGACAGACCCTGGCCGTAACTCCTGGTACATTGGGATGGCGTACCGTGGTGATAAGGTCGAGTGTTATAGTGACTGTGGTGGTGAGGTCAAACCTGACTATCTACAGGACAGACGTTACACACGACCTCATCACCTGGGTGTGTACCTGGACTGTGATGACCAAACACTGACAGTCCTGGACTGTGACAACAACCAGGTAATGTACACTGTCAGTGGTGTTATCTTCACAGAGCCTCTCGTGCCATCGGTTGAGTTTTATGTCTGGTCTGGATCTGTGTCTGTGTCTGCTCGTCTGGTAACGGGTGACTCTGCAACTCTGCCTCAAGTTCTCTGTGATATGATAAGCACTTCCTGACCATCGGGTAATTATTCATTATATCTTTTCCATCATATTATAATTTGTTGAAATACACTGTTTTGTTAAGTCTTTTTTAAAAAAAGAAAAAAAAATGATCAGTTTGTAGATGTTTTAGTTAATGTGAGCAGTGTGGTTAATTCAGTATGTATAGCTTCTTCTGCAAAGTGGTCAGTGATCAGTCACAAGCTTACAGCTTGGTGTAGTTATACACAGTCTGTCTGACTTGTCCTGAACATCAATGTCAGGTTTCTTTCAGACAAAATACATGTAGATAATGACTGGGTAGTTTTATTTTTAGTGATGGCGACTTGTAAATCAGCATAATCAGGAGTGTCACTGAGCAAAACAGGTCAGAGTTTGTACTTGACAATACCTATAGTCAACATGTTACATGTAGTAGGATGTACATTTGTGACAAAAAACCTTGTAGAAATAAATAACCAATAGTCTGTATATATAGAATAGTGCACTTACCACGTAACTAACCACAAATTTGGGTTACACTTTGTCAAAACTGCTCTTTTTTGGTGCACTGGTCTCTTGTACCTAACTTCGTGGAAACTGGCCGCAGTATTTCGCCCCGTTGAAAAAAAAAATGTTTTGCCTCTCACAGAACGCGAGTACCTCAATATCGGATCTAACTACCAAAAACAGCCTTTTTCCAAATAACTTTCTCAGAAAGTGGCTAAGGGTATAGAAAATTATTTTTCTTACCATGATCGGGCCAGTACGTCATAACCCATGAGTGTTTTCAGATTAAATCGTAAAAACGGACCAGATCAGATTGACGTTGTTGTTGCAGCGCATTACACAGGATAATTCTGTTTAAAATTCCGGTCGACTCTATGTTGTCTGCATGATGAGGTTAATCCTATGCTGAACAAGAACTGCCATTGTCTTGATAACATTGTCAGCTGTAAGTTTCTCCTTTCCTAACTGTTTCTCTGTTTGTCAACTTTGCTTATTCAAACTTTGGCGTTCACAACAGTTTGTCATGATCTGGACATAGTTTGAGTATGTGACATGTTTACAAGAGTAAATATTTGAAGCTGTTTATCAGATTTTTATCTTCAGTATAAACACATTGACATTTACTGGACTATTTGTGTTTATTGAATACCTATAGCACACTACTATGTAAACATCTAACATATTTTCTGTAATAAACAGTTACGTCTTAGTTACTAAACAATTTTTTATGAATAAATACATTTATTAGGAAAATGATGCTAAAATGATTTGTTTGTGTCACTCAGTATGTAAACTTCATAAAAATGTGCCAATTATTTCTCTACACTCCATAGTTCTCTAACAATATTTCAGATATATGTATTGTGGATGTAACCTTTTTTCCTTTAAATGACTTCTACATGTAAGTGATGTGATATGACCTGTGACATGTATTGTTGTATTCACTGTCCTCTAAGCATTATGCCCACATTATGATATTTTCTATTTTCTAAATACATGTAATTACATTGATTATGTTACATTTTATTTAGAATATAGTTTTTTTTGCTTGCATGTGCTTAGCTTGATGAAATAATTAAAGTATCATTGTTGCGAATTTGATGACCAATCAAAAAAATAAAAAGTAAATAAGTACTTGTGCTTAATGTAAGTTGACATATATATATTTTACACCCTGACATATCTACTTGTAAGTTTTTCACAGCTGACTTGTACTGTGTGTGCTGTACAGAATGGATTGATAGTTTCATTTTAGGTTTAACCTCCAAGACCACCTTTCATCTCCAACTTGATGTGCAGCTCAAATCATGTATCCAAAGTGCTTCTGTTGTCATATGTGACTTTGTCTGGGTGTTTTTGAGTTCCCATACATGTATTTTCAGTAAAACACTCAACGTGTTGATGTAAAATCAGCTGGCAAATCATCTTTGATCTCTGAACTTTGCAAATGTGAAAGTCTGCCTTGTACATGATTTACTATAGGAAACGGCTTCATCCCCAGTACTGTTGCTGTAAAGATTATGAGGTCACTGCACCATTTCATCAGCTTTCTGTTGCGTTGATGTCAGATGTTGTTGTATTCATGTATGATTCAGTGATATTTTGCCATTCTCTGTCTTTTGTCTTCTAGCTTCTGAAACACATGGTTAATAAAAATAAGTGATTGTGTAATGTGTAATCGTCGTTTGAATGGTTGAACTACAGTGTCAATAAAATGTAGTAATACACATTTAAACCATGCACAATATGTAGCATTTTTACACAGTTTTAGGTACACCAATTTCACATTCAACATGATCAAGTTACCTGATGTGTATCTTCTCAGTAGTGCTGGGTTTCCTCTCATTTTACCTGATGTGTAACTTCAGCTGTGATGGGTTTCCTGTCTGAATGATACATCTTGCGAATGTTACCTGATGTGTAACTTCTCAGGTGTGGTGGGTTTCCTGCCTCTCTGACACTAGGTCCACATATGACCTGATGTGTAACTTTGCAGGAGAGTTGGTTTTCCTCTTTCTCTAATACCGGGTCCATACATTATACATGATGTGTAACTTCTCAGGAGAGCAGGTTTCCCCTCTCACTAATACCAGGTCCACACATTACCTGATGTGTGGCTTCTCAGGAGAGCTGGTTTTCCTCTCTCTCTAATACCGGGTCCACAAATTACCTGATGTGTAACTTCTCAAGAGAGCTGGTTTTCCCCCTCTATTGACGGGTTCAAACATTATTTGATGTGTAACATCTCAGGAGAGATGGTTTTCCCCTCTCATTAGGCTTGAAGCATATTGGAGGCTGGGTTTTATAGTCGCTAACTTAACATAAAGAAGGCCAAGTCCAGCTCATGCTGGCTTCCTCTCTGGTCCTACATGTGCGGGGAATGGTATACCAGCAACCTGCGGATGGTCGTATCAATGAAACATCATTGAGTGCGGCGTAAAACGCCAACCAAATATATGTGTATAAAGAAGGCTCTCCACCGGTGAGGGTCTGAAAGCATCAAGGCTGGGCTTCAAACTCTTGTGATGGACAGAATTCAACATTTTAACTCACGATTTCCTGGCGGAATCGTAACTGATAGATAGTGCGTGCACTGCCTCACTTCCTATGTGCGGGGAGACGATGAATTTAGTTAACCCACGACTCTTTCCATGTGTAGGATGATATGATTTCTTGATGGAATGAAGACATGATGGGCGCCAGGTGAGGAGGTGTTGAGGTAACAAGCTACAAAATCAGGAAAAACGAAGTTCGTTAAGTATTTATGTTACATAGAAGCTGTGAATCAAGATAAAAACATAGGGAATGCAATAAATGCAGCCTACCTGGTGGTAGATATATGTATATCATTACACATCACAGCAGCTCGTAAAAATCATTACTTTTAAAGGTTTATCAATTAGGGGAGTGGGTTCTAACGGACTAGCTCACTATGGAGGATCAGGTGCGAGTCTCAGTAGATCCTTGGATAGTGTACAAATCATCATGTTATAATAGCCGACGTAAACTCTCATTATGAATATAGTCAGGAACCTCACATGTAGACGGTTGTGCCAGTAGGTGTAAAATGCTCTCCAGAGAAAAGTCCGTTTTGGTCCCATGAGATACTCTGCACCGGCATTACGCTTTTTACTCTTTTAGTTTAAATGAGGTTAACAAACGATTTCCAACACACATCATGTAATATTCAGAGCCAAGAATGATACAGATAACTGTGCAACAGCTATGGTAAACTCATGTATGCCGGTGTGAAAAAGGCACAAGTATCAATCTTTTCACTTCTATATACAGTGTTTTCCATAAACTTTTTCAAATTTAATTAGCAGATGAATTTTAGCTAAAAAGCATACTTGATATTAACGTGTAAGACAAAAGTTGTTGGAAAGAATTAGAAAGACTTCGGCCGACAGTAAATTTAAACTGTTGTTTTACAAGAGTTGCCTGCATTTACATGTACGAAATCGTACAAGTGTGAGGAAGGACACCTGAACTTTATCCCAGGCTGGAGTTGAAAAGCGTTTACTTGTCTCAGATGTGTAACTTGGGTTTTAACCTATTAATATGTAGGCCAATATATAGTTTTAATTTTGATTACATTTTTTATTAGTTAAAAACTAAAATATATAATAAGCCCTGATATGAATTCCAATTGTGCCATGACATTTATATATGATTCATTATTAATATGATGCATTCTGCTGAAAAAGGTATATTTTCAACACCCATACATATATTAAATAAAAATAAAAAGTCGGGGCAAGATAATTTAAACATATCTGTAGATACTTAAAATATGTATATCTGTCTAAATAGCAATATGCAACTGTAAATGAATTATACAAGGACCACGTGATCAGCAAGGTCAGAGGTTGCAGTACCCTAGATGGCTATAAACTCCTTTGTTAACTTTGACAAATGCAGATATTTCAGATACTTACCTTTTCTTTTATTTTCTTTTATCTGTACTGGATTTTGTTAAATAAAATGTTTCTATACTGTGGTTAAGCAGCTTGCCATGCACTAATATAAAATAGAAGCAATAAATGAAGACTGTTCCATAGTTTATTAGGGTTCCAATGGTTGAATACATTACACTTGTTAAGTCTTTGTTGTTCGTTTTAGTACATGCAGTGAATGTGGAAGAGTTTACATTTTAGAACCAGAAGTCAGATTAGAATATCTGCGTCCCACGTTTAAAATATTCATGAAATGTTGTGTTTTCTTGTGGTCTTCTCGGCATTTTGGCGTATAGTTTATGACATGTTTTCAGCTTGGATAATTTTACAATTTTAATGAGGAAAATAATATATAAAGGGCTGGAAGTTTAATTTGTTATCGTAATCAACCATTTCAGGCTCCTGTGAAAGTGTACATGATACACGCTTTATACGTTTGAACCATCATACATCATATACGTTTATATAAATAATGGGTTTCTCCATGTCTCTTCTGATTTTGCTATGATTGTTGTTTTAAAATTGGTATCTATTCTTTAATAGACTAGAGAGAGTTTACCTAAATTACGGTATTTAATTGATCATTTGAGGTAACGGGGCAAAATGGACGGTGACTGTGGCCCGTTTTACTCCAGGTGGTTAATTTTCTTGTGCAACTTTGCAAGGAAAGGCACCCACGAAATCTATGAGAACTAGGATAAAACCAGGCTTACCATAGATCACAGGTCATCAAAATTTTGTCCGGCCCCTTGGGAACCTAGTTGTCGACATTTATCGTCTATAGTAACGTTTATGTGCTGCAAATAGCTATATCTATCATTAGAAATGACCATGAAAACTGTACGACAGATGGCATTAAATTTCACATGAAAGTCGGTTTTGTCCCGTGGGTCCGTTATGTCTGAAACACGTGCTTATAGAACTCACGTCACTTTTCCAAAACTGACAGTATCACAAACGATATATCATGATTAGATATTTACAGATTACAATTACTGATATATCAGAACGTTATTTAAATACACTGGTGCATAACAACGGAGAAAGCTATTGGACTCATTACAAATTTGACGAGAACACATTCACTTTCGATTTCAACAACAACATCTACAGCTCTCATCAATAAATATCTCTCAAATAAATGTAGACAGTTCCGTGTTATGAAGACGACGGAAGTTAGTTTCATTTGTGTTTAAAGTCACCTCACATTGGAGGGGGAATCTGTAGAGATTCGAGCCTGTGACACGAGTCCTGTGTCGTCCGTCTTAAAGGATAAACGATTTTGCTGTCAACAAACTGCCTGCAGTGATAATGTTCACGTCAAGAATATGGTTCTATGTTCAATGCATTATAGCCATCTAATTGTTACAGCTGGGTGCCTTAACTCCTTGGCTGGGGCATGCATGTTTGCTGTGTTCACATGAATGGGTTGGCAGCTGGTAAATGGGGATATGCGGAGTTGTATGTTTTTGTAATGCTTGCTCAATTCTTGGCACAGGTTACTGTTCCTGGGTGTGAAGAATGTAGATATATATAAAGAGATTTGGTTGTTTTTCTGTCATGCTTTAAAACTATTTTGACCTGACATTTCATAGGCTTGCACAGTGGGAGAGATCATAATGGAGACTTACAACATGTGTGTGCGCGCAATTTTTGAGTCGTACGTTCGAGTCTTTTGCGTCTATACACACTTATTTCAGTGGAGTTCCTACTATGCCTATGTTGTTAGGATTGGTAGCTCCCAGTCTTGAGGTTATTGAACTGAAGTTACTACTTTGAGGATTGAAACGTTTCCCTTCGCCTTTTTCTCACGGTCAGAAAATCTAATTTGTTACCGGTTAGTTTGGCTAAGTTTTACCCTAGCAAAGAGCTAGTCTTGCTGGACGTGCATATGAGCGACGATTATGTAGTGTTTATTATGAAGAGGTCTAAAACTGTTCAGTTTTGTTAGCAGGAGTTAAAGTTTCCCCTGATTGCAATACCGGGATCTGCTTTATGTCTGGTAACGGCCTTCAAGACTATGACGTCTATGTGCAGTTGTGGCGATCTTGATACGTTTATTATGAAGAGGTCTAAAACTGTTCAGTTTTGTTAGCAGGAGTTAAAGTTTCCCCTGATTGCAATACCGGGATCTGCTTTATGTCTGGTAACTGCCTTAAAGACTATGGCGTCTATGTGCAGTTGTAGCGATCTTGATACGACTCTATTTTCTCTGCCTCATAAGAATACAATTCGTCCTGTTACGCATATGTCGTGTCTGTGTGTTCTGCGTCGGTGTTTGTCTGCAACTGGGTATAATGCTAGCCTATTTTCTGGGCGTAGTTTTCAGAAGGGTGGTGCGTCATACGCATTTCAGTCTCAGGTTCCAGGTGAAGTCATACAGATGTCAGGAGACAGGGCTAGGAGACAGGGCTAATGCTTACAAATGTTACTTAGAAGTGGATGTAAATGGTCGTAGGATAGTGTCCCAGCACATGAGAGACCTGATCTTGCTTGAGAAGGCATAATACGTGGTGATGGTGCAGTTGGTGTCGCACTCTACATGTAGCCTAATTTTTCTTTTGACCTATTTATTTTCCTGGATGGTCGTGGGTTTTCCCCGGGGTCTGCCCTGTTTCCATCCACCATAATGCTGGCAGCCGTTGTATAAGTAAGATATTCTTGAGTGCGGCGTAAAACACCAATCAAAATAATAAATAAATATTTATTTTCTCATAATGGAAAGGGGCCGCGTTGCCTTCCTTTCGTCAATGTAGATGTGTTTCATATTTTTTTTTTGTCTTCTGTTTTGTTGGTTGTTACCTTGGGCCTGACTGGATTCCTTTGGGGTTGTTCTTTCGTGTATAATAATATGTATTGTAATGACAGGGTCTATGTGGAATATTATCTTGTCTTTGTACCAGTGTAACTACATGCATGTGTGTATGTTAGATATCACAATGGGGTATCGCTGTCTACATCTCCAGCTGTTTTCATTCCCCCATTTGTAGTCCACGTGTATATGCGTGCATCAAGTCATTTGTAGAGTTTCTAAGTACATTAAAGTTCATACTGCCTTATATTCAACCCGGTGTTAGAGGCAGTTTCAAGAAATACACCGTGTCGTTACAAAGAATCAAGTTAAGATCTTACCAAAGATCGACATAAAGTTAGTAAAACAGATCATATCCCTAAATATCAAAAGCCTTTTATAATATCATCGTGTGTTCAATTTGTTGACTATGTTCCCGATATTTTTAGGTCATAAAACAAACTTCTGTCAACAAGGGTTGTTTTCGAAAATTGGCGAGCTTTTAGCATAACCATAAACGACAATGGTAAATACTGGCTTTAGCATTTACCGGGCCTTGGTGGCTTCACGACGGTCATTGGCGTACCAGGGTATAATTTTGGATTTGTCGACGTCTTACGGATAGTTCTTTCTGCAGTTGTTGAAATAACTTTGCTTGATCTGAGGATAGCATTGGATGATACGCAAGTCACATTATCTGACGGGCCAAGAGCATGGGGGGGGGGGCTAAGGTGGGGGGCGGGCTGGAAGTCACTTTATCTGTCATGAACAGAGCATTGGAGGAGGTGGAAGCCGCTTTGTTTGATCTGAGAAGAGCATTGATTGGTATGGAAACCACTTTGTCTGTCCTGGAGAGAGCGTTGGGGGAATTGAAGCCGCTTTGTCTAACCTGGAAAGCGTATTTGTATGTTTGTACTTACTGGCATCTCTAACGTTTCATTTTCAGTGTCAACTATAGACATAAGGGTTCATATATGTGAAGAGATATCCGAGCCGTACCTTATATAACATTCAATTGACTTGCGCGGGTCTAGTCTCAAGATTCAGAAATGAGATAGAGTAGCTACCCCACGATCAATGTGTGAGACGTCAACCGAGCGAGACAAGTATATTGACTTTAATGAATACATGTACTTCTTTTAAGTCCACCTAACAGAGCCTTGTGTTATGAAGTTTATTTTCGCTATATGGTGAGTTACAATGGATGTCCACTATGAAAGAAAAAATCTGCCAAACTGTGTGCCCAATACCACTATATGTAACGAATAATTTTATTAGTTTCAGAAGAAGCCTTCTGGTATAATATGCCTGTTTGCACGTGTATATAATGGCAGTTTATTTGAAGAGTCTTCTAGGATGTCATCGCTTTCACGTTGTCAAGTCTGACCGCTTGTTATAAAGCTAGGAGGGTAAACAGAGCAAGAAATACTTTTTCTTTGGTTTGCCCAAATGTGCCTATTTATCACAAATATAGAATAATTTCCAGCGGCTTTTCTCAAAGAGCTTGTACATTAGTTCGATGTTTCCATGGTAGTAACAATCAACATGGCCAACACGTAGGCACATGTGGAATATTACCTTGGACTGCTGTTTTGTAACGATGGTTAAAAACGCGTCTCTGGATGACCGTTTATCTGGGTGAGTACCGCAACTTCAGCATTTTGTGTCATGATCATGGAGGGTTCTATTATTCCAGCTTCCTCGCTGGCTGATTTTATTCAATTCAATTCACTTCATTCATTCATTTTATTAGCTTACAAGGAATAAAATAGAAAAAGAAAGAAAAACAATGATACATCTGGATAATCAACAAGAAAAGGGACATTCCATCTACAACAAAATTTGCTAAATTACTCAGTTCTCCTTTAACGGTGGGTTGGAGACGGTATCTTACTTTATATACACCTGGCTTTAGCCAAATAAGCTTCCAAGATTGGACGTAACTTTAATTGTTTTGAATTTGGGCATTCCATTATGAAATGGTACTCATTACCAACACTGCTAGTATCACACTTCGTAAATCAACGACCATTTCTGTTGTATTGTACCAGTGACCTGTCTCTATGGGGAGTCTATTGTTACTTGTGGTAAATGTAGCAAGGCCTTTGCAAGTCTTTGGATTTAACACTGACTTTTATAGTTCATATGTAATATCCATACTTCTGATTCCATATGTAACCTAGTCCAGATTCACACAAGACATTTTCGACCAATGATAACGATATAAAATGACACACACTGGGTAAGGGGTACCTCCCTTGATAGCTAAAGGTGGAGAAAATATAAACCCCACATACAGTTCACATGAAAGTGTGCCAAAAGCTAGTCGTAAATTTATATACTGGCAACATAAGTTCTTCACTAGTTCTAATGTACTGAGTTATTACAATCAAAAAATAATCTGTTGAATTTAACAAGAAATCTGCGTGATGCTAGATTGCATTCTCTTATTATAGCACAGCATTGTGTAATATTTAACATAGTACTTGGTTTGTCTTATACAATCGTTATGTTAAATTAATAGACAATTTGTGTTATATCTAAAGGCAGAGAAAACAAAGAAAGTTCCGATGAAAGCGTGCCAAAACTTAGTCGTAAATGTGGTCTTCAATATTTTTTCGATTCTTTTTTTAAAGAGAAAGACACCTGAAAATGATTCTTGTATGGTGAGTATTTGGGGACACTTTTTGGTATATATAGTCTTTGTGTAATAATGCTATAAACCAGGAAGTAAGACATGTTTAATGATATCTTTGCCCTAGAATTTGATCTTTTCGGCGAATAAACGTGGTCAGAATGGATTTTGATCATATTTGTAAGTCAAATATATTCATAAATATTATCATAATTTAAATTAAATACCTATGTTTGAATATAAACAACAAAATTTAAAAATAACAAATCCTTCTTTATAATATCATTATGCAACAATGATAAAGAGCCAAATGTGATCCCAAGTACTTACCATACAAAATATTTCCATATACCCTTTTCTTGTAAAAAAATTCCCCCAAAATTTAAAGGCCATATTTGCAAATAAGTTTTAACGCTCTTTCATGTGAATTAGGTATCATTTTTACATTTTGTTCTCCTTTGAAGGAAAATACCTCTATAAATCGAAGTAGTTTTCACTAAATAGACCACTTAAAAGAATGTAAAAGTATGTTTTCATTTTTTTTATATATTTTTGTGTAAAGAGTTGAAGGCGTTCAAACATTCGAATTCTGAGGGGAGCTTTTTGGGCCATACTATCAGAGTTTAGGAACTCTTACGTCACAGGAAGTGAAACAATCTGAAAGAATAAATGAAAGAATTTTAACGCATAATTTTTATTTGTCTTTGTGATGAACCATACTTCATATTTTAGTTTCTTTAAGTATGACATCTTACTCCTTCGTCCTTCCGCAGTTCGTAATTAAACAAGCAACCTTGCGCTCGTAAAGTCGAATATACGATGGAAAGACACCAAGTTTCCTATAAATAGTATAGTTTGCAGTTCAAGATTTTAAATTGATAATTTATTCAGAAAAACCTTCGATTAGGATTATAGAATTCAATCCACAAACTTTACAGCCTTGAAAAAGATTAGTTGGATAGTCTTATTAAAGAGGTAATTTGTAGATCAATAAAAATCGATAAAGAAGTTTTCATGTAAGAGCTTTTGACACCTGGATAATTAGCTGTTTCCCGGTATTAATGTATCATCCAGTATTCTTAATCACAGCACCGGGATCCACAACATCTTTCCATATCTACATACATCCTAATGCCGAGCGTGACAAAATAAAACCGTCCAGATCTTCAGATTTACAGAAAACAATATCGGTGACAATTTGTCACCTTCTCTCTGAAAATATTGTGAACCTTTTATAAAATAGACAGAGTATTTTAATAATAATTGCTGTTGACATATAACCCAAACAGCTTAAAACTGTCACAGGGTGATAATTATGTGGATCAGCTAGGTCGCCCTTGTTTTTATAAATCGGCCTGACAATCCCAATTATCCAACTTTCAGATATAACACCGGTTTTAAACATTTAATTAAATGACAGAATTTCTTGACTAGTTCTAATGCAATGAGTTATTACAGTCAAAAATAATCTGTTAATCTGAGTGATGCTAGAATGTATTCTATTATTATCGCACAGTATTCTGTGATATTTAACATAACATTTTGTTTGTCTGATAGAATCGTTATGTTGTGTTAATAAACCATTGATGTTATATTTCAAGCCGGAGAAAACAAAAAAGTTCGGATGAAAGCGTGCCAAAGGTTAGTCGAAAATGTCTTCTTCAATATATTTTTCCATTTCTTTTTCAAGAGAGACTGACATTTAAAAATATTTTTGTATGGTGGGTATTTGGGATCAACATTCGGTATATATAGTGTCAGTGTGATAATGTTATCAATGGGAATGTAACACATGTTTAGTAAAAATATATTTGCACCAGAATTTGGTATTGTGGTCTACCAAATGTGTTCAACCCGGATTTGAACATATTTATATGTTCAAAATATTCACAAATATTATCATAATTTAGATTTAACGCATATGTTTGTATAGAAAGTAAAGACATGCATCACATCATTATTTAGAGCATTATTATGCAACAACGATAAATACCAAAAGGTGGTACTAAATACCCACTAGATATTAAACATATTTGTATTGCAGAGTAAGTTTACAAATTTATAACCTCAGTTATTCCCTCTACCGAGCTGTTCTGAAAATATCTGCCTTTCGACACCTATACTGTTTAGGAACTGCGGCGCTAACACAAAAGATGCATTATTACTATCTAACTCAATATTATCAGTCAACAAGTCCTCTGTTTCAATGTAGTCACTTATCATAGCAAATATATAGCGAAAGTTGAAATCTCCATCAACCACATTCGTTTAAAGCTAGGTCCGGTGCGTGTGATCTCATCTTGTAGTTCTATAAAACAATGTTCGGCATTGTCCGATCTTATAAGAACTCCAATGGCAGATTGTCCACGTTCCTGGCATGATGGTTTTGGTAACATAACATAATCTGAGATAGATGTTATATCAGTTCCTCTTTATCGTGTTCCCAATATGGTAAAATGACCCCCGAACTTCTCAGCTATGCGGTCGATGTGAGAGCAAATCCAGCTCACGCTGGCTTCCTCTCTGATCGTACGTGGAAAGGCCTGGTATCAACATGTGAATCGCCCCGAGTTCTGCCCGGTTTCCTCCTACCATTATGCTGGCCTCCGTCGAATAAGTGAAAATTCTGCAGTATGGCGTAATACGCAAAACAAATAAATAAATGGCTTAATCGTGTTTCAGTAATTAAAACATCACCAGACTGGCGGACAAATAAGCCAGGTGCCAGTAACTTAGACGTCAGTCGCTACACATTATCTGTTTACACTTTAAAATCTTTTAGCTTACGGCCATCATCACAGGTTAGAGTAAAAAGTATATGCACCACTCAGGTCATCCTCTACAAGGACTCTGTAGGAAGACCTGCGTCGGGTCATGTCAAAGACTTAAAAAATAGTACTTACATCTGCTGCCTTGCCAACTGTTCAGCACTGAGAGGTTAGAGAAAGGTAGTAGGAGTGGTTGGCCTGGTGTCAGTATAATGTGACTGGGTGGGGTATCATATCTGGTGACTTCGGCATGACACTTCAGTGACGACAGCCCTTTGGCGGCATAAATTCGCCCTGCAACAAGAAGACACAATATATGTACACACGCCTAATGACTGCTCGTCGTCCTAGGACTGAAAAATTGTTAAGTACCACGTTAAATTCCGAGCATACATAAATACATATTAAAAGTATTGTGTGTCGTTGTCAACATCCATCTGGGGATGGGAAGCAACGGTAGACTGGTTGAGACGGGACAGGCAAAACAGGCATTGCCGAAAAGGTTCTGCTGAACAGGTAGTGCTGAACAGGTACTTCTGAACAGGCATTGTTGAAAGGGTTTTGCTGAACAAGAACTGCTTGGCGAAAGACAAGCTGAGCCGGGCGGCCTGGAGGAAGGAGATCGTCATCGTGCAAATGGTTGTCAATATAAAGCCTATCAAATAAAAGGCAGGCTAAGTGGCCCTGCTGTTCGATCTGTCTCATGATCGGGTCGTGGTGTTAGTTTATTATTTCCATCGGATAGTGCTTATTAATGCTGAAATAGTTATCCAACCAACATTCCTCGATCAAACTTTTGTCGCAAAATTTTACGGCTTTTAGGTTTTTGAAGTTTTGCAACGATTGGCCTAGTATTATAGTCTACTTCTTTTAGAGAGTCCCTATATTCAACTGTATGTAAAATCATTCATACTCGGTACGAAATTTGCTTTCAGTCAGTGACACGTAACAACCAAAGCTCTACACATGGATATGTTTTAAGTTCATATTATTGCTAGGAAAATGAAGGTAAAACACTTTTTCTAATTTATACTGTTAAAGTTCATCAGCTCGGCATCGACGGCAAGAACCAATTGTCTCGGGTGACGTCATAAGTATTAAAAAACCAGTGGCACATTGGGTATTGGGTGGAGTTCAACATGTTTTGAAGGAGGGTAACACTGCTATCCAGTTTTCCGTAAGCCCTGTTTCTGACCATATTTGAAATCGTTCGCACGTGTTTATACAATATAACCTTAATAAATGAACTTTACTTTATCTTTTGTAGTATATGATCTCATGGCAGTATAGTTTTAGAGATGGATTTCAGTAAATTAAAACGGTCCAGTTATTCGCAGAGACAGTAGTGCTGGCTGTGTTATTGTAGGGTTTTTTTTCTAAGCGCTGGTTGATGCCGTCATTGTAAAACCAATTGCTCTCCACGCCCATTGTTCAGCATGCAACTTGTTTTTGAATAATTGTGATCTGAGGCAATGCGTTCTTGCCGCCGAAACTTAGCTGATGGAGTTTAACATTATCAATTAGAAAAAGTATTCCAACTGCAATTTCTTTGTAATAACACTGGACGTCCAACTTCTCAGTATGTAGAGTTCGGGTTGTTACACTGACTAAAGGCAAATTTCGATTTTATAGACAGCTGAATATAGGCAACTCTCTCAAAGATATAGACTATAGATCTCCAAGGCTTTGCTGGTCTCATCAAGTCCATGGCTATGTGATTGTGTACTAGTATCAAGCTCTTTTACACTGTCTGCCACATACCCACTTCTATCTATGTCACTTCAAGATCGACATCTCACCTTCTCTATCGATGAACCGTTTTTCCAGACGGTCCTGAAAGCTTTCACCCTGCCCTACAGCCTGTCGCCATCAGGTTCAGGGCAGAGGTTAATCTGCATAGGTGTCATGAAAATGAAAAATAAATAAATAAATGAAAAACGGCTAAAGAGAAACAAAGAGAAAGACCAATAAAATACTAGTAATTACAACTGTTTTCCACACAGAGTTATAATTCTTGGTGGTTATACGGATACACAATTGACGACGTGTAGCAACTCACGCTTGTACATTTTGGCGGTTGTCATGGTAGCCCCTTACGTATCATCCACACCCATGAAGATTCCCCTCATCCGTTATACTTACCACAATGCTGTTGGTAATCCTCTACACATTTTTAACAAATGCATTTGTTGGGGCGTATGTTGTGTTCACCTGAACTCTTGTTAGTGATGGTGGCATGTAAATCAACATAATCGGGAGTGTCACTGAGCAATAGAGATCACCATTTATACATGAAAATACATATAGTGAAGATGGAGCACCTGTGACTTCAATAGGGTATTTTTTGGTCCAGAATCCCGATATCTAAAATCAGCTAGCAAATCATCATTGAATTCTGAACTTGTTCCTGATTTACATTAAGAAGTGGCTTTATATCACCAGTACTGTAGCTATGATGATCTCTGATCAAGATTACGTGTTGTACACAAGTGCACTGTTCTGTTTCAACTGCTTGCTGTTATTTTGAATTCAGATGTTGTTGTATTCATATATGACTGACTCGGTGATATTTTGCCCATTGTCTGTCCCTTGTGTTCGAACTTCTGAAACACATGCTCATTAAATGATTGTGTAGTAATTCTTTATAGTGTCTTAAAACAATGCACCCTCTAAAGCAGTTTTACGTATACCAGTTTCACATTTAACTACTTCAAGTTACCTGATGGGTATCTTCTTGGTAGTGCTGGCTTTCCTCTCTGTCTGATACCTGATAATAATATTCCCTAGTGTATCTTCTCAAGTGTGGTGAGTTTCCTCTTTGTGTGATACTTGGTCCACATATTACCTAATGTGCCTTCTCAGGTTTGCCGTGTTTCTTCTTTGTCTGATGCTCGGTCGGCAAATTACCTGATGTGTATCTTCTCAGGTGTGCGGTGTTTCATCTCAGTCACATAACTGGTGCAAATATTAAGTTATGTGTAACTTTTCAGGTGCGGTGGGTTTCCTCTGTCTGCTTCCTCGTCCACACATTACCTGATGCGTGTCCTCTCAGTTCTAAAGGGTTTACACTCTATCTGAAGCTTGGTCTACATATTCCTTTAAAGCAGTTTTACTTATACCAATTTCAGATTTAACTAGTTCAAGTTACCTGGTATATACACGTATATTTAGGGTATATTCAGGTGTGCCGTATTTCCGCCTTGCCTGATACTTGGTCCACATATTCCCTTATGCGTAACTTCTAAGGTGTAGTTTATTTCTTCTCTGTGTTTGATACCTTGTCAATGTATAACCTGATGTGTATCTTCTCAGTTGTTATGGATTTCCTCCCTGTCTAATTATCCGTCCACATATTAAACGATGTATATCTTCTTAGGTGTGCCGTGTTTCCCGATTGTCTGATACCTGTTTAAATATTCTCAAATGCGTTTTTTCTCAGCTGTGGTGGGTTTCCTCTGTCTGATACTTGATCCACATATTCCGTAAAATGTAACTTCTCAGCTATGGTGGATTCCTCTGTCTGATATTTGATCCACATATTCCGTAATATGTAACTTCTCAGCTATGGTGGTTTCCTCTGTCTGATACTTGATCCACATATTCCGTAATATGTAACTTCTCAGCTATGGTGGTTTCCTCTGTCTGATATTTGGTCCACCTATTCCGTAATATGTAACTTCTCAGCTGTGATGGTTTCCTCTGTCTGATATTTGGTCCACCTATTCCGTAATATGTAACTTCTCAGCTGTGCTGTGTTTCCTCTGTGTCTAATACCTTGTCCATCCATTTCCTGATGTGTATCTTCTCACCTATGTGTGTTTTCTCTCTGGCACCTGGCATGAATATTCTCTAATGTGTATCTTCTCAGGTATAAAGTGTGTTTCCTACCTGTTACCTGATAACTTGTCCATCTATTACCTGAGGTGTACCTTCTAAGTTGTAGTGGGTCTCCTCTCTGTCTGATGCCTTGTCCATATATTCCCGGATGTTCTTGTTCTCACCTGTGGTGGGTTTCCTCTCTGTCTGACACTTGGTCCTCACAGTACATAATGTGCAACTTTTCCTGAAAACTGGTTTGGTCTCTCTCTAATACAAGGTCCAGACATTACATGATGTGTAACTTTTTACGAGATCTGGTTTTCCTGTCTGTCTCTGATACCTGGTTCTCACATTACCTAATGTTTAACCTATCAGGAGAGATGGTTTTCCTCTCAGAGGAGATCCACACATTACATGATGTGTAACTTCTCAGGAGAGCTTTTTTCGTATATCTGATACGGGGTCCTCCCATTACATTTTCTTCTTGTTATCTTCCAAAGTGTGCTGGCTGTCACCTGATCCACATATTACAGGGTATTCATCTTCTCTGGTGTGGTCCGTTTCCTGTCTGTCTGATATCTGGACTACATATGACCTGATTTGTATCTTCTCAGGTGAGGACAGTTTCTGTTCTGTCTCTTTTCCGGCCCACATATTATACGATGTGTATCTTTTCGGGTGTGCTTTATTTTCACTCCGTCTAATTCCTCACATATTACGTTGTACATTTTCTCACGTGTCTTGGTTTCCTCTCTGCCCATTGCGTGGTCCACATATTACCTGATGTGTACCGTCTGACGTGTGTTGGGTTTCCTCTGTGCCCGGGGCCTGATCCACAAACTACCATGTGTATTTTCTCAGGTGTGGTGGATATCCCCTGTGTATAATATTTATTTACTTATTTGATTGGTGTTTTACGCCGTACTTAAGAATATTTCACTTATTCGACGGCGACCAGCATTATGGTGGGTGGAAACCGGGCACAGTCCTGGAGAAAACCCACGACCATCCGCAGGTTGCTGGCAGACCTTCCCACTTAAGGCCGGAGAGGAAGCAGCATGAGCTGGACTTGAACTCACAGCGACCGCATTGGTGAGAGATTCATGGGCCATTACGCTGCACTAGCGCGCTAACCAACTGAGCCACGACGGCCCCTCTGTGTTTAATACGTGGTACATGTCAACAATTCGTTGCATTATCCCGTAATGCTAAACGTTAGGCAAGGAAGATATAACTTTCCCTTTTAATGTTCTAGGCGTGATCAGAACCAGGACTGACCAGAACAACAAAATAATCTCCATAAAAAAGTAAAGACGTTTTTAGTTAATCAACCTAAACGCTGTCATCCATGTATTTGTGGTATGACTTACTGCCTTATAACTACCAGCTTCCAAATGTCATTTAAACATGTTAATGTTTAGGTAAATGGTAAATTGCCTGAGACTTTCTTGGTGGCAGAAATCACACAGACAATAACTGTGGGCCAATATGCGCCATGGGTCACAAAGAAGGAATAACAAATCTCATCAACTGTCAAGTTCGTTCAATAACACACAATGTTCAGACACATAAAATATTTGGGGATTGTGCAGACTAGCCATTTTAACTGTCAAGTTAATGCCAAGTGTTGGGAGATTACTCACTTTCAAAAACTGGCACAGCCTTTATAATGGATTGCTAAAGAATGTATGTCGTTTGTAGAAGATACGTAAGTTGGAAAATGTTACCAAGTACCTGAATATGATTGATTTTTTTTATTTAGACCCCTCGGTCTACAAACTTTTATAACCTGTTTGTTAAAGAAAAAAATACTGTAACACCGCAATACTGTATCATCATTAGAAAGGCGGTTTTATGACAGAAGATAAAAAAGCATTTATATGGGTGAAGAGAAACAAATTAATCGAAATCTAAGAGTAAACTTAAATATTAAAAATGTTTAAAATCGAATATATCTTTCCTGCTTTGTCAGTGATTGATACTTCATATTTAAAGACTTTATGTGATTGGCTCATAACACTAAGTACAAAATTATATTTATTGGCGGAAGCCTATACTAGAGGAAACTGAGTAACTGAACACGTTAGACTGTTACAGATACGTGCATTACATCATGACTAAAACAACAAACAATAGTAGTTTCTTGTACATGTAAGATGGACGTGTTTTATGTCCATTACGGGGTTTTTGCACATGTAAGTTGGATGTGCTTTGTGTTAACTGTGGGTTTCTTGTACACGTAAGATGGATGTATTTTATGTTGACTATGCGGATTTTGTACATGCAAGTTTCATGTGTTTTGTGTTTACTGTGGGTTTCTTGTACGTGTGTGTCAGATGTGTTTTGTGTTCACTGTGGGTTTCTTGTACATTTGAGTTGCATGTGTTTTGTGTTCATTGTGGGTTTCTTGTACATGTAAGTTGGATGTGTTTTATGTTCACTATGGCTTTCTTGTACATGTAAGTTGGATCTGTTTTGTGTTCATTCTGGGTTTCTTGTACATGTGTTCTGTGTTCACAGTGGGTTTCTTGTACATGTGTTTTGTGTTCACTATGAGGTATTTATACATGTAAATTGGATGTGTTTTGTGTTCACTGTGGGTTTCTTGTACATGTAAGTTAGATGTGTTTTGTGTTCATTCTGGGTTTCTTGTACACGTGTTTTCTGTTCACAGTGGGTTTCTTGTACATGTGTTTTGTGTTCACGGTGGGTTTCTTGTGTATGTGTGTCATATGTGTTTTGTGTTCACTATGGGTTTCTTGTACTTGCGAGTTGGATGTATTTTGTGTTCACAGTGGGTTTCTTGTATATGTGTTTTGTGTTCACTATGAGGTATTTATACATGTAAGTTGGATGTGTTTTGTGTTCACTGTGGGTTTCTTGTACATGTAAGTTGGATGTGTTTTGTGTTCACTGTGGGTTTCTTGTATATGTGTTTTGTGTTCACTGTGGGTTTCTTGTACATGTAAGTTGGATGTGTTTTTTGTTCACAGTGGGTTTCTTGTATATGTGTTTTGTGTTCACTATGAGGTATTTATACATGTAAGTTGGATATGTTTTGTGTTCACTCTGGGTTTCTTGTACATGTGCTTTGTGTTCACTGTGGGATTTGTGTACATGTAAGTTGGATGTGTTTTGTGTTCACTGTGGGTTTTTTGTATATGTAAGTTGGATATGTTTTTGTAGTGACTGTGGGTTTCTTGTACATGTAAGTTGGATGTGTATTGTGTTCACTGTGGGTTTGTTTTATATGTGTTTTGTGTTCACTGTGGGTTTCTTGTACATGTGTGTAAGATGTGTTTTATGTTTACAGTGGGTTTCTTGTACATGTAAGTTGAATATGTTTTGTGTTCATTCTGGGTTTTTTGTACATGTGTTTTGTGTTCACAGTGGGTTTCTTGTACATGTGTTTCGTGTTTACTATGGGTTTCTTGTACATGTAAGTTAGATGTGTTTTGCGTTCACTGTGGGTTTCTTGTATATGTGTTTTGTGTTCACTGTGGGTTTCTTGTAGATATGTGTCAGATGTGTTTTGTGTTCACTGTGGGTTTCTTGTACATGTAAGTTGGATGTGTTTTGTGTTCACTGTGTGTTTCTTGTATATGTGTTTTGGGTTAACAGTGGGTTTCTTGCACATGTGTTTTGTGTTTACTACGAGGTATTTATTCATGCAAATCGTATGTGTTTTGTGTCTACTATGGGTCTGTTGTACCAGTCAGTTGGATGTGTTTTGTGTTTACTGTGTGTTTCTTGTAAATGTAAGTTGGATGTGTTTTGTGTTCATTCTGGGTTTCTTGTACATATGTTTTGTGTTCACAGTGCTTTTCTTGTACATGAGTTTTGTGTTTACTGTGGGTTTCTTGTACATGTGTGTCAGATGTGTTTTGTGTTTACTAAGGGTTTCTTGTACATATTAGTTGGATGTGTTTTGTGTTCATTCTGGGTTTGTTGTATATGTGTTTTGTGTTCACTTTGGGTTTCTTGTAGATGTTTGTCAGATTTGTTTTGTGTTCACTGTGGGTTTCTTTTGTGTGTGTGTGTCAGATGTGTTTTGAGTTCACTGGGAGCCTCTTGTACATGTGTTTTGTTTTCACAATGGGTTTCTTGTAAATGTGTTTTGTGTTTATTGTATGTTTCTTCTAGATGTGTGTCAGATGTGTTTTGTGTTC